>NW_026019951.1:352696-472149 GCF_900185275.1 Solanum verrucosum | reverse complement strand
GACCCTTGCTGCTGCTGATCCACCATTTGCATTCACAGGAGCTTGAACCCGTGATTGTTCTGGTTACGACACTCTGAGCCAACATCTGAGTGGCATTCCTGAATTCAACATTCGACACTTCTTGATCTGGAACTGGAGGAGCTGCGTTTGCGTTCCTGGGGTTAGCTCTATGAGGAGGCATGATCTGAAACGTAGAACATTGAGTTAGAATGGAATTAGATCATACCTTACGCACGATAAGAGTAACAAAAAAAATGAAGATTTTCCTAAAGACACTTTGTAGCCTCCCTCTCATTAGATGTGGTGCGCACAACACATTCATGAAAAGGACTCTACCTAGTGTGACTTTTCAGACATCCTAGGACACTGAACCTAATGCTCTGATACCAAGTTGTCACGCCCCAAGCAACCCCCGAGACGCGGACACGGGACCTAGGACCACAAGTGATCCTAAGCTAACCCTGTTGGCACGATCATGAGCATACTAAAGATAATAATAACTAATGTGGAAGCTAAATCATAAAGTAAGTCTGAAATAATGGGGAATACCCATATACTATAACTAAGATGCATGAAAACTAATGAGTTTAATACAAAGAAAATATTAACTCAATACTAAGTTGAATCTATCTATGTCTGAAATAAGCCTCTAAACTGACTAGAAGTGCTGGGACATGCCTCAGCTAAGTCTAGAAAATCTGAAACTAAAAGACTGAAAACTGAAAGATGACATGACTATTGTCCTCGAAGAATGAGGACTCACCACTGATGCTGTTGAACTGGATATCGGGAACCGATCTAAGCGTGATCTGGATGCTGAGAACCTGAACCTACATCACGGGAAGATGTAGCGCACGTATGCGTCAGTACTTAAAAGGTACTGAGCATGCAGGATAGATTAAAGATGAAATAACATATAACTGAAAAAAACAATAAAGCAATGAAATAATCAGAACATGATATAGATACTGAAAATACTGAATACTGAGCAAACTGATGCAATGACCAAATTTATAACATGCTGAGATTGAATATTGACTGTATTGAAATATGGTCAATACAATAAAGTCTGACTGAACTGTGAGGGCAACTAATAACCGACGTAAAACCAGATGAGCTAAATGTGGAGTCCGATGTATACGCCCCATCGAGAGGACCCAATACACCCGACCAAAGGTGTAGAGGCATGCTGACGTGATCACTAAACTGATGTTTCCCACAGAGGGGACTTATATCTACGTGGCTCGTAGTTCAGGGACTATATGGGTACGCTGAACCCTAGTCCAACTCAGTATTATGCTACTCCTAATGAATTAAGTAGTTAACTGGTTATGACTGAATTTCTGTAAATACTGGATAGTTTGAACTGAACATGCCAACTGAGAATGCAACAATTAATCTGATAATGACGCATTCATAAACTAAAGCATGTATAACTGAATACTGAATTAGCTAACCTAGCATGTGTAATTCAAGAACTAAAGAAATACATAGCTAGGGTTCTGAAATTCTTGCAATAAACTGAGCAATAACATGATAATCTGATTTGGAACATTTAAATAACTAATTTATGATGATCTATTCAAATTTTAGAAACCCTAGGTCTGTTCATAATCATGGAATCAAGAATCTGACTGAATTTTAGGGACCTAATAGGCGAAATGAACCCACTAGTGAAATCCCACATACCTGGTGACGAATTTCACGGCAAAATCCTTTGATTTCTGGGCTGGAACTGAAGAAAACTTGTTGCGTTCTTGAACTACGGTTGTTGACCTTTTTCTCCTCTCTTGCTTCTAATTTTCTAAGTTTTGATTAATGAATTTGACTAAGGTAAATTCTAGTTATGTTTCTACGCTTAAACTGAATAAAACCTCATGATTTAGGGTCTAAATGACGTATCATAGGGGTTAAATGAAATAGGAAAAGACCAAATGATCCTTGACTTAACTACTTTCGAAGTGACTGACGGACGGGACTGACGGGCCGTCAATCAATCAACGGTCCGTCAATTGGAACCATCGGTCGAGTCTGCCTGACAGGGCTTCAATAAAATGAGCATAACGTTTTACTCGAATGTCGGAATTTAGCAAACTTGGTGGCGTTGAGAAGAAGATTCAATTATATATCTTACCATAGGTCATGGGACACATAATTCCTTTTGTGCTATGATTTATGACCATCTCAAGTTGACCCAATAACAATTTTCATCTAACTGGCTGCTAACCCTCACCTACGGTTTGACCTACGGACCGTGGATCGAATGACAGTTCGTGCTGGTCAACCGTTAATCAGGACTAAAGCTAAGCTTTAGGGCCATCGATCCACGGACACGAACCATGGTCTGTGACCTTAACTACGGACCGTAGGTCCGACCGTGGGTCAACACTTAGCCGAATTTCTGGCTGAGTTCTGGGGGAGTTGCTGACACGAACCACGGACCTACAGGACGGAGTGTGGGTCCTCCTACAGTCTGTGCATGGTGCCCATGAGTGCTACCTGCAATACCAGAAATCTGCAATCTGGTCTATTTTCAGATACGGGGTGTTACATAACACAAGAATCCGTTTGCTATAGTAATGCAGTCTTGTCGTAAAATTTCCCAGGAATTTATCTTTATGTTATTAATAGGCAGGTATTGGGTTACCTTCAGGTGCATTATTCTTGTTCATATTGTTTTCATAGTAGGAATAAACTTTAACAGACATAGACCATGTGAGTTTAACATGAAATTCGGTGTTACCCACACCGAAAAGGGTTGTCCTACTTCCCTAAGGTACAACCATACTCTTAGCTTAGGTGGATCCACTAGTTAAATAATCTATGGGGGAACAAGTTTATGGGATAAGGAGATTGCTACTAGAAACCCGGATTTAACTAAGGTAGAAGGTCTCCATCTCATGAGATACATACTTTGGGAACCCAAACTCAACTAGTGTAAATGGTCTTATTGGGAAGCCGGACTCAACTAGCATAAAACCTTCCATCTCATATTCAATATCCACTCGCTACTAAGCATTAATTCCCACTGAGTACATATTAAGTCGTGACTTAAGTTAATATTAATGAAAAAATGTCTTGACAATCAATCCAACATAATTCATAAGATAGCTCATTAGATCATGCGTCAGAATAACCTTTTACCGTCCATGTCAACATATAGATTCAATAGGTGAGAAAGCCTTTCAAACCTAAAATCATCATATTGTGAGAGAACATTTCACATCATATCATATTCATGCATAAGTGTGTATATGAAAATAACCTTCCAACAACGCAACAACTAGATCATAATCATATTCACTTCATTCTCAAAGTGTTCTTAAAGCATATAATAAACTTCATAAATCATGCATAATATCATAATTTGACCTTTTCAAAGATCAAAGCTCATATCAAATCAACACATCTAGAATTCACCACACTTGTAACGACACGAGAGCACCTCCTAGTTGTTACCGGCGTATTCGACCTCAAAGAGGTCTTATACAAGCCCTTAGCATTCATCATAGCATGCATCATTGAATAAATACACGGAAAATTTAAAACTTTTACTTTGGAAGTTCAACTTCACTTCATATTCGAAAATATAATCTAACTTCGTCATAATGTACCATCTAGACATAGAGGCATCAAAAATGGGACTTAGCCCTTACATAAATAAGAAGTCTAGAAATAGGAAAGTACAACATTATCTTTCAACATAAGCAAAGAACTAAACATAGTAGCTAGATCATAGGGTCTTGTCCTCGGACTTGAGGACTCACCAACTTGGGGAAGCAACTCCAAGTGTCTTGAGAAGTAAGTTTGAATCCTCAACGGCCCGAACCTAAATGTTTGGGGAAAAAGGAGACAAAATGGGTTAGTACAACACACGTACTAAGTATGGCTATTATGCATAAAAACCATTGAAACATCCATAAAGGATCATTTTAGTCAAAACACGCTTTTTACCAAGTAAATCCAATATGGACACAAAGTAAGCATCATAGTACAAACCAACATAATATCATCCCAACACGTAGACAAACCAAGTAATACTAGTGCAATGCAAGGGATAGAATCCCATAAACCTATTCAAAGCCAAGTATCACATTAAGCAACCTACTTCATCCATAATACATAAGATCATACTTCATCATAACTTTCCATATTCATAATGATCATACATAACATAGCTTCAACATACATGAGTCATAATCATCATAATCATAAGTGAACACTACTACAACCATCTCATAGGATCCCACAGGTGCAATGTGCAAGAGAAGTCTCATACCCTCCCTTACACAAAGAAGAAACCCGTAAGAAAGCCCTAGTAAGAGTTCACACCTTTCATACCTCATAATATCTCATAATCTCAATTACTACAAGCATAATCTCATAATATCTTTCTTTCATCAATACACCCACATCACAAAATTATAATTTGGGAATATGGGGATTTCATGGTTCTTGGGTATGTCAACATCAAAATCATAATAAATCATCAATTTTATCATAATATAAAGTAATTCAAGCATTAGAATAATTTTTGAAAGGAACCCATGACTTTGAATCAAACCCTAGCTTTTGGGGACTTTACATCTTTGAAATTGGGATTTCCAAGGGGCTCCATGGATGAAGAGCTACCATACCTTAGCAATGAAATCTAATAAATTTGAGATGAAAACCTTATGCCTTGAACCCTAGCTCCAACTTCCTTCTTCTTCTTCCTTGATGTTCTAGAGAGAATATTTGAGAGGGAATTGGGTTCTTTTTTTGTGATTTAGAAATAATGACTTGGATGACTTAATTTAGTTATATATAATCCTTATATAGGTGATCTAATTTAGGCTAAAATGACATCACTTAATATTAATTAAAACTGAAAAACCCCAAAGTTCCCCTAAACTAACTCCCAAAAAATTAGTTTACAGGCCCATCCACGCCCTTCACTGACGGACAGTGGTTGGACCCATGCCCCATGCTGGTGAAGTGTGGGCTGGGGTTCAAAGACCTGGTTTCAGGGCCTTGACCTACGACGCCTCACCCATGGTCGTGGACTGACTCACGAGGCGTAAGTCCCCTCCGTAGGTCACTCTCCAGGCAGTGTCTGGAGGTCCTCCTCAAGGACCCATGATTGGTCCTTGGGGGTCGTAACCTGACGTTCTAACATGAAAACCTGTATTTTTAAGTACGGGAAGTTACATTCAAGAGTCTAACCCTCACGTTAAGCTATAGTTTAGCCTACTAACTTCTTGAGTATTACACCCACAGACTGTGGTCTGACACAAAGATCGTAGGTCTAGTCCGTGGATGGCCAGTCAAGTTTTCAAGTTCCAGTACTTAGTGATGATTCACTAGGATGGCGCTTCATCCAATCCTTGAGCAGTAGATAGGCTTCGTAGGTAAGTCCCAAACTTAGAGAGATTTCAGAGTCAGAGGTTGAGAACGACGACCGCGACCCACGACCCTTCGCCTGAACCACGGTCCATAGGAAGCAGTTTGTCGTTTGTGGTCCAATAATTTAGTCTCTAGCACCAAAGGACGGCCGATCATAATGGTCCGTTGGTAAAACCACGAACCATAGATCGTTAACGTCAATGGTGTCTACAATTTTTTTAAGAAGGGATATTGGGTCTTTCAAAATTATTCTTGTAACGACTTAGGGGTACCCCTAGATGTAACATGGCACATAGAACCCCGAAGGACTCAATGTAAGCCACTTAGCATATCATAACATAAGATAATACAAAAGTACGGAAATTTTAAACATTTTTTAATACAATCGAAGTTTCATAAAACGAAGCGGAAGTCCTTAACATGGTCTCAAACCATCTTATACATGAAAGTCTTTGGGATGCAACCCATACAATAACTCTAAACAAATAATGAAATATAAAGGACATGGTGGTCAAGCCCTCGAATGCTATGAGGACTCACCAGAACTTCTCTTCTTGATCTAATATGAACCTAGCCACGAGGATGGAAGTCAATATTTCCAGATCCTACATTTGATAAAAATGTATGCAAAAGTATGTGTTAGTAAAATAATGTACTAAATATGATGGCTAGCATAAATCAATCATCAACATAAGCATATAAGAGGCATTAGTCAACATAAGCATATAAGAGGCATTAGTCAACATAAGCATATAAGAGGCATTAGTCAACATAAGACATATACCATAAGCATAAGAGACAATAACATAAGTCATAACCATAAGAGACATCATTATAAGACATAGGCTATAAGCATAAGAGATACCAACATAGTCATAGGCATACTCCAAGCATCTAGTTTAACATGACATAAGAGAAACACTTCATAAGCCACCTAAAGGCAAGCTTGTGTAAGGCATTTGATAAGATCCCATAATCCCACCCATTCTAAGCAAGTTACTTTAGGTTCTTATTCATATCTATCATCATTTAATCTCATCCTTAGCTTACTTCTTTTAGGCAAGGTAACATTCACCTTTAGTCACATATGTATTGGAAAGCAACTTATAGCAACAATCCAAATTAAGCATACATCACGAGCATAAGTCAAAAACATATTCATTACATAGATCATCATAACATAAGAAGAACATACCATAGATACCCTCAAAGCATACTTGTGCAATGCATGAATAAGAACCCATAAATCTTACCCATGCTAAATAAAGATTCTTTAGTAACCATAGTTCATACTAGACTTGGCCTTGTAGGAATTATCCTTAACTGACATAGACCATGTGAGCTTACATGGAATCCGGTGTTAACCTCACCGAAAAGGGTTTTCCTACTTGCCTAAGGTAAGACCATCATTTCATAGCTTTAGGTGGATCCAATAGCTAAATAACCTACGGGGGCACGTAGTTTATGGGATAAGGAGATTGTTACTAGAAACCTAGCCTTTCTTAACGAAATATCTTCAATCTCAAGAGATTGCTTCTAGGAACCTGACCTTTCTCACGGAAGAGTTCTCATCTCATCAATATCCACTCAGTGCAAAGCATTATTCCCACTGAATACATATTAAGTCATAACTTGTTCTTTTAGGATATCTCATTAGAACATGCCTGAGAATAAATTTTCACCGTCCATATCTACACATAACATTATATTCAATTAGGTGATAATTTCCTTTCAACCTGGAATCTCCATTATGTGACAAAACCTTTCACATTATGCTCATTATGTTTTCATGAGAATAGAGTTTCAATCAACACAACAACATTATCATACATAGGTGTGTAAATGAGAATATCTTTTCAACAACACACAACAAGATCATGATCATAATCACTTTACTCTCAAAGTGTTCATAAAGCATACACTTATACTTCATAAACATGCATAATACCATAGCTTGTTCTTGATGCTTATCGTGACGAATGACACTAACCTACAGTTCGAGTGTCTATGATCGTCGATAGTATAGTAACTCAACTAAAAGTTGGGGTCGTGTCCCAAAGGAGTGGTTTTGAGAATTGATAGAAAAATTAAATTTAGCTCAAATTAGTCGTAGCTAAAGACATTAACGATTAAAAAACATAGTAAATTAAGTGGGCCGACACAAAAGTGTCAAATATCGATTGGGGTTTTGTCACAAGTAGTAAAATCAACAAAAATTGACAAGAAGATGAAGTATGGGAAATGTTCTTGGGGTGTGACCGCAATACAAGTTGAGATAAATCGTTGGGTACATGCTTTCAATAGGAAATTTGGAAGATAATAGTGACTAGGCTAAGCTTTAGATGGAAATAAGCTCCCACTCGGGCAACTTACCCCGTTTCAAATGGGTTCCTCTCGGACACCCATTTGCCGCATGAAAACCAGCCTATGCCTTACACCACTAACTCTCTTGACCTGAGTGTTAGGATATAGGACTAGGGCTCACCCTCTCGGGCTGAACCTCATGTCAAGCCACTCCTTAGGCCATCAGTCTAGTGGTCTTAGTTTTGCGATCTCCCTCTCGGGCAAGCCGAAAACACATGGGTGGTTTTGTATTTGCAACTACAAACCCATTAAATTAAACCACAACCACTTGGTGAAATCACCATTAAAATACATCTACCCTATCATCAAGCAAAACCCAACTACAATATCAATACATATTTGCTAAATCACACCCTAAGAATAGGGGTTTTTAGCCACACATCAAGAAATAACAAAATACACCTAAAATGATACTAAAATCAAATGGCTATAAGAAATTAAAACTTGATTTAAGAAAAGAAAGAAGAATAGAGAAGACCTACTTCCAACTTGGGGAAGATGAAATCCTTCTCTCTTCAAGTCTCCCACAAAACCCTCTCCAAACATGAGAGAAAATATAAAAAAAAGTACTATTCTATTATGAAAATACTAATAATGGTTCGGAACTTGTAAAATTAATAAAGAGTTTAGTATTTATAGCCATCATAAATTAGTGTAGACGGATAGTTCGGCGAAGTTAGTCAAGTCCGTCGAATGACTCGGTGACTCGCCCTTCTTCTGTCTTATCGATGTTGAGTGCTTGCCTACAGCATCTTAACGTTCTGGACCATTGGGCGGTATAGTACTGCTTCGCGGAACTATTCGGTGAAGCACCGACTGCTCCTTTCATCACCTTTTTGATCCTCTTTCTTCAGGGCTTCGGATACTGGAACAAAGGGCGGAGTCTGTACTTTCGGCGAATCGCCAAAGGTTCTTCGCGATGCTCATGCTTCAGCTTCTTCGTTCTTTTCAGTCTTTTTGTTCCTTTTTGCGTCTAACTGTCCATGCTTCCACTAAAACAACAAATACCGGAAACTTAAGAGTTTTCGTCAAATATTAAGACAAAATAAACATTCGAGGACACTGTTTCTATCAAAATAAAGCCCTAAATGAGTCCAATCTGTAGATTCATCAGTTCTTTTCAAGGGTCAATGCTCATATCAACTCAACACATCTAGAATAGACATGGATATAATCACAATTTCAAGTAATCAATTCACTCCATGTATAATCTCATATACTCATAAAATAGGTCATTTCAACAATGTCCTTCCACAATCATGCCATGTACAAATCAACATAGCTTTACTCTCAAAGCTTTAACATTCCTAGTTCGTTCATATTAGCTTTTACCCTCAACGCCACAAAGTTTATATTGATACTACAAGCCTTACTCTTAAGCAATACCTTACATGGTCATCACATGTGACTAATTCTCAAGACAATCTAACCACTTGCTTCATTATTAACGAATTCTAATCATTTATCATTATATTAACTCAATCTCAACACTACTAATCATGATTCATCATATAAGCCCTAATCTCATCAATTCATTTCTACAAGCTTTACTCTTAATCAATTCATATCTAAGTGCTCTAATATCGAGAAATTCGTAAAGTAATTCATCAATCTTAGAACATCACATCTAAGCCCTCAATTTCAACTTTCATGGCATAAAACTAAACTAAATCAATTTCACCCTAGAATCTTAGGTTAATCAAGAATACATGTATAATTATACTAAAATCATGTAATTACATCATAAAAAATCATAAATAACCATTATCCACTCAATTGGATAATCATACAACAACACCCACAGTATAGGAAGGAACCCTAACGAAAATTAGGGCTTTATCTTCACGATTGGGGAAAACATGGGGGATTCATGGATGAAAGTAGTCCATGAATGAATAAGCCCTAATACATTGATTATAAAGCCTTGCAAGCTTGAAACAATTGAGTCTTTACCTAGCTTGACCCTCTTCTTCTTCTTCTTCTTCTTCTTCTTCTTCTTTCTAGAGAGAGGATTTTTCAGAGGGAATTGGGTTTCTTTTGTGGGTCTTCAAATAATAATTTGGAATGACTAAATTAAGGGTCTAAAGTCTTTATATATGTTGTCTAAGTAAGGCTAAAACAACACCACTTAACCCCTAATTAATTTCGGAAAATTCCCATTAGTTCCTTACTTAATCAACCTACTGCCCACTTTTGACCCACCCACGAGACCACGCCCACAGGGGTTACTGTCCAATCGTGGGTTATGGTATGTGGGTCTTCATTTGGGGCTCTTGCCCTATGAAGCCAACCACGTGGTGTGGAACCATCCACGAGGTAGGGATCCTGCCTGTGGTCACTGCCTTAGGCAGATTTCAAGGAGATCTCAGCCACGCTACCCACCAACGGGGCGTGGCTCAATCCACAAAGTGTGGATGTCCTCGTGTGTCATACTGATTTTGGGCAGTGTACTAGGGTCCTCCTTAAGGACCCTTCGTTGGTTCTTGGGGAGTCTTACCTTGACGTTCTAACCTTCAACCCTTCATTTTAAGTACGGGGATTTTTTTTACGATTCTAACCCTCACATCAAGCTCTAGTTTAGCCTTCTAGTTTTTGGGGTGCTATATTATCTCCCCCTTGGGAACATTCATTCTCAAATGACGATCTAGAGACCATATGAGAATAAGGACTCCAGACTAGCTGCCCATCATGCATGAAGCATCAAAATAATGCACAATTCAAAGGAGGAAACATCAAATCCAACTCAAATATAATCAATGCACCACAGGGAAGTAGGAACTACACCTAACAACCCAAAATTCATGAAATTCTCATAACTAGTCATGTTCAAGGAGGAACTACCATCTCTGAACTAAAACATGCTCAACACAATCTCATGGAGCCATTAGGCCATTTACTCAAGGAAAACATGTACATATAAATCATGTTCATCAATTGATCTCATGAAGTCAAATAGGCAACTCATACTCAATGCATAACACCATGAGGAAATCAAGAATGCAACTTTATTTTCTTTCAAAACACAAGTTTTCATGAACATGCATAACATAAGGTGTCACGACCCAAGGGTACCCCCTAGACGTAACATGGAATATTTGACCCCGAAGGGGTCGTATACAAGCCCTTAGTAAATTCATAACATAAGATCATAGAAAGTAAGGGAAAATTTAAAACTTCTTTAAACCATACAGTCGAAAACATTTTCATAAGCAAGCGAAAGTCTTTACTACAACTTTGTCTCAAACCATCTAATAAAAATCTTGAATAAAAGACTTGTGACGCAGCCCACATAAATGTCTAGAACATAAAGAAATGACATAAAGGGAACATAAGGGGTTTGTCCTCAAAGATATGAGAACTCTCCAATTCTTCAACTTCTGTTGCACCTTAGAATATAGGCAATATGCATTAGTACAAAATGTACCAAGTATGAAAGCTAGGGCAACATAATAAGAGTATCTCAAAATGGTTAGTCAACATAAGACATAAGCATAAGAGATAATCACATAGTCATAGCATAATTCCAGCATAAGCATTATATAATCGAAAGTCAACATAAGACATAATAATGAGCATAGGAGATACATCATGTTCATAGCATAGTCTCCACTTAGACTATCATATTTACATACTTCTACCTTAGTCTTTCATATTACAAGAGAACTACTTCACAAGCCATCTCAAAGCATACTTGTGCAAGGAAAGGATAGCATCCTATAATACTATCCAAGCTAAGTACCTCTTTTTAGTCATTTTTGGGCATAGTTTACATGGAATAGTCCTTTCTTACATGACTTCATTACTCATGAAAAGGTGACCTTGGAAAACCAGTTCAAGCTAGTTTCATTAAGATAACTCCTATTGTTTGATTCTATTAGGTGAGAAAGCCTTTGAACCTAAGAATCCTTTCTATGTGAGAAAAACTTTCACATCATGCTAGTATGTTTTTTAGTGATAATATCCTTTCACAACACAACATCATTATTGGTACTTTACTCTCAAAGCACCCTTAAAACATTTGTATAGATTTCATAAAACAATGCATAAGTCCATAATTCACCTCCTTGAGGTCAAAACCCAATTTTGATATTCAACTCTTAGAAAAACATGGGTTAGATATGGACTTCATCATAAATTCATGTAAAACTACTAATACATGCTCAATTTCATAAAACTCTTCCTTGTAGATCAAAATCTCTTATCTTATGGTTCATACCTTGAAAACATAGGGATCACAAGGGTTCATACGGAAATTCATCATAAATGCATTGCAATTCATCAATTCATTCATAGAAGATCATAATTAACTCATTCGAATCAATAATAAAGAGAACCCATGATAATAGATGAAAATCCTAACTCAATTGGGGAATTCTATCTTTTGAAATAGAGAGATTTAGGAACTCCATCGATGAAAGGAATCCATTGATGGAAACTATCACACCTTAAGTCCAAATGCTAGCCTTTAATGGAGAAATTGGAACCTTATATTTAAACCACAGGTGAATCCTTCTTCTTCTTCTTCTTCCAGTTTCTCGAAAGAGAATATTTGGGAATTTGGAAGAATGAAATAAATGGGGTGAATTCGAGGGTTTAAAGGCTTATATAGAGGTTCTAAATATAGGCAAAATGACATAGTATAAGAATTAATTAATTAGGAGAAGATTCAACTGCCCCTGAAAATAATTGCCAATCAGTGACCCACGACACCACCATCGACAGACCGTGGATGGGCCTACGGTCCATCCTGCACAATTATGGCTCCTTGTCAGAGACTTTTTGCCAATCGATGGCAACTGGACAATGGGGTGTGGTCCCACCTACGGTCTGTAGGTGCCACCGTTGTCCGTACCTTGACTATTTCTGAGGGGCCAATCCACGGACCCACCTACGATCCGTAGCCCACACCACGGGGCATGGTTGGGCCTTCGTGGAGGATATATATAAGGTCTGAAAAGCTTCTATTTTCGTCTTTTCGAATATGGGGTGCTACAATTATCTTGTATGATGAAAGCTAAGTTACTTGTATGTGGATTTTGGGGGTCTTATACGCCATGTTACGCCTAGGGGTTACATTGAGTCGTGCCAAACGTGATAATCAGAGCACAAAGTTTAGAAAGGTCATACGAAGTCTCATAAGCCATGTCGAGTAGAGTCTTGTTCATGAGTGTGAAGCGCACCACATTTATGAATGAGAGGCTATAAGATGTCAGGAAACTTCACTTCTTTCCTTACTCTAAAGTCATGCGATAAAGTTTAACTCTATAATGTCTCTCTCTGTCTCCTAATCCTTATCTGATGCTCTATATGATATGGTCGTCCGATAGGCATATTCTAGAAGGAATGTGAGAGAGGATGTGAATCAAAAGGCTCCTCAAGCACCTCAAGTTCCGATCGACCCTTTGGTCGAGCAAGTGACTAATGTGGAGTTTAGGGCTACTTTGCAAGTGTTGGCTCAAGCAAATATGAAGGTTGTGGCTCCTGTGAACCCAAATATGGGTATGACGACAACTAGAGTGAGGGATTGCACTAGGTTAAATCCTTTATAATTTTATGCTTCTAGGGTTGAGGAATCCTTTAAGAGTTCATTGATTAGGTTTACAAGGTGTTGTTGATTATGGGAATGAAGCCGATGCAAAAGGCAGAATTGAAAACTTACGAACTTAAGGATGTTACTCAAATATGGTTCAACCAGTGGAAAGAAGGGAGAACAATTGACGCGGATCCTCTTGATTGGGAAAAGTTCAAAGTTGCTTTCCTTGATAGGTTCTTTCCCTTTGAGATGTGGGAAGCAAAGGTGCTTGAGTTAGTCAACCTTCGTCAAGGAAATATAAGTGTGAAGAAATATGCTTTGAGTTTCACAAAATTATCTCGATATGCTCCAACTATGGTTGCCGATCCTAGGGCAAGGATGAGTAAGTTTATTTCGGGAGTGTCCAAGATGATGGTTTAGGAATGTCTTACCGCTATGTTTCTCAATGATATGGACATTTGTCGTCTCATGGTTCATGCTGAACAAATTGAAGATGAGAAACTTAAGGAAAGGTGTAGGGAGCCAAAAAGGGCTAAGACTGGTGATGGTAACTTCTCACATTTAAGGTCCGAGGGACATGGTCGTTCTCAGTTTAGAAAAAGTTTTTCCAGTCAAGGTTCCTCCAATTCTCCTTCAAAGTTCAAAAATGATAGGGTGTCTAACTGAAATGACCCAAAAAGTTCTTAAAAATGTGCTACGGAAGTTACCAGAAACTTGTTTAGCTATATATAAAAAAATCTGTTTCGTTTTTCGAAAATCAAACTTCATTTTCTTGTTTAGGGGGTCAAATTGAGTGGGAAATGGGTCTAACCCAAATTTTAGAGCAACCGTATCAAAATCCGAAATTTCCAAGTGAAGCCTTTTTCGAGGGTCTACTTTGGAGGGTCATATCTCCTAGCACACAAATTATTGGGTGGCCAATAACATATCCATGGAAAGCGCTTTGAGTTAGCTACCTAACGCACTTCGTTTCACCTCATTCGGAGTTCGGACGAAGAAGTTATGCCCATTTTCATAAAATCTGTCCGGCAGGAAATGCAATTTCCAGTGAGCGTTTTTACTGTTCACCCGCCTCATTTTTTTTTCTAAGTGTTGGACCATTTTTCCAAAGGGCATAGTTATTTCCTATATACCATTAGTTCAATTCCCATCTCTAAAACATTTCCCAAAACACCTCTCCCATACTTAGACACATTTTCTCTCAAGTTCTCTCAAGAACCCTAATCCAAAACCTTCCTCAAGATTGAAGAGACTCTTGCTCCAAGTTCCAAGCTTCCATTGAAGACACTCTCAAGACCTTCATAAGAACTCAAGGTATGTGATGTTGAACTCATGGGCCTTTCCACCCATAGTGTCTAGACTCTATTCTACTCACTAATTCATGGTTTAAGTTAAGATTCATAAATTAGTCTTGTTCTTTGTAATAATTTCATGCACATTGAATTTTAAACATGAAAAGTGATTATTTTGAGCATGTTGTGACTCTAGAACTTGAATCTAAATTTGGAATGGATGTGGAGATTTTCATGTGGTATTGTGGGTGTTAAAAGGTGTTGTTATAGGTTGTTCACTGGTTTGGCTGCATAATTACTACCCTATTTTCCATGCTCTTTGATTCCATTACATGCCTTCAAGGTGTTTGACAAAATGTCCAACTATGGAGAATTGATGAATCGATGCCTTAAAGATCGAGTTATGAGATGTATGGCAATCCAGAGATGTGTTGATGACAAACTAAGCTTGTGTACATGTTCATTCCATACGTGAGATTGCATTAGAGCCTAATGGGAATTTCCTATATAAAGTGTTGCATGACCATGCCCGGTCCGGGGGAAAAGAACCGGACAACCATGTGAGAGGTTTATATCTCACCACCTAGGATGCTTGGGGTGTGACCAACATCAACCATGTGAGAGGTTTATATCTCACCACCTAGGATGCTTGGGATGTGACCAACATCAGCCATGTGAGGGGTTTATACCTTGCCACCAGGGTGTCCGGGTGTGAACGGCATCCCCCATCCTAAGTTGGGGTTATAGATTGGTTGGATCATGCATATACATATGATATCTACTATTAGTATAGATTTACTTAAACATGTTTTGACTTCACTTTGATCATGCATCCTCATATTGTTATTCATAATGCCTATGAAACTATTTCTTGTATTTCGATTGTGTCCTTGTCTATTGTTGTGTTGCACCCCGCATAATTAGTACATTCCAAGTACTAACGCATATTTTGCCTACATGATGTCACCATGTAGGGACCGGAGCTACTCTTGATCCTTCTCTCCATTCACGTGGCTAGTACGGTGCTTATCTGAGTTTGTTGGTGAGTCCTCAATGATTCGAGGGCTATGTTATGTTTCCTACTCCTATGTTTTGAGACTTTAGCTTGCAATTGTATTTTGACTATGAGGGGAGCCGGTAGTATGTCATGGCCCCGTCCTATCTATGTATGTAGAGGTGTGCGTTGGACAAGTATTTTGTAAATGACCTTGACTCTTGTTCTATGATGTCATTTTGAAATGGTTTGCCCTTAGTCCCTATTTCCCGTTAATTAATGTTGATTGTACTTCCGCGACCGATGAAGTGTGATGACAAGTTTGAGAGGCTTGTTTGGGGTTCCTTCGGGTTCCTCATTCGCCATGTCACGTCTAGGCCCTAGGCTTGGGTCGTGACAAGCTTGGTATCAGAGCACTAGGTTGTTAAATCCTCGGAGTCCAACACACCGCGTTGAGTAGAGTCCTAATCATGGTTGAAAAGCGCGCCACGACTATGAATGGGAGGCTACAAAACATTTTAGAAAAGGTTTCCCTTCTTCATGTTCTATGTCGTGCTTAGAGTGCGATAAGGTGATTCCTCCCTAACGCTTGTTCTTTGGATTGCTAGATCATCATGCCAAACATGAGGGGAAGACGGGCCCGATCACCGGAAGAGCCACCCACCAATGGTGAGCTCCGTGATGCACTTACCATGCTTGCACAAGTGGTAGCTAACCAAGTGCAACAAGGAGCCCAAGCTCCTCGAACTACCACCCCGGGGGAAAGGGTGAGAGATTTCATGAGGATGAACCCTCCGGTTTTCCATGGTTCAAAGGTGGATGAGGACCCGCAAGAGTTCATCGATGAGGTATGCAAAATCTTGACCATTATGGATGTTGGTGCTTGTGAGAAGGCGGAATTGGCGGCCTACCAACTCAAGGGGGTTGCTCAAATTTGGTTTGATCAATGGAGGGGTGAGAAAGGTAATGGCTATGTGGTGTTGTCAATTCATCCACTGCTACGAATCCAAAACCTCTCATCATCGACTTAACCACCCCTAATCCACACCATGCTAGCTCCTCACACCAAAGTTACCTACTCCTAAAAATCCAAATACCAACGTTTTCCAGAATTCTCCTCCGATCCATCAAATCACTACTCAAATTGTCCAAAACCCACCTACCAATCAATTCATACCTCTAAAAACCGCATTTCATCTTTCAATATCGCCTGAATTGTACCCTTCATTTACCCCACATTTTGAATCTGGTCATTATGAGAAGAAGGAGAAGGAGTGCAAGAGTATTAGAGAGGAAGTTATGAATGCAATGAAGGACTTTCGATACACCACAGACATTGCAGGGTTGAATTATGAAGATTTGTGCATTCATCCACATTTGGAGCTTCCAAAAGGTTTTAAAGTACCAAAATTTGAAGCATTTAGTGGAGTTGAGAATCCTTTGACTCATTTGAGAGCTTATTGTGATCAACTCATTGGAGTTGGGAAAGATGAGGCTTTGTTGATGCGACTCTTTAGTCGAAGTCTAAACGGAGAAGCATTGGAATGGTTTATTTCTAACGAAACCAAGCAGTGGCCAAGTTGGAATGCTTTGGCTAAAGACTTCATTGAAAGGTTTTGCTACAATGTAGAATTTATTCCTGATCGATACTCTTTGAAGAGAATCAAACAGAATTCTACTGAAAGCTATCGAGTATGCCTACCGTTGGAGAAGAGAGGTTGCAAGGGTTAGGCCTCCCATGACCGAGAAAGAGATTATTGAAGTCTTCCTGCGCATTCAAGAGCCTGAGTACTATAATAGGATGTTGCTCCTTTTAGGAAGGAAGTTCAGTGACATAGTTAAAGTTGGTGAAGCTATTGAAGACGGTCTCAAGACCGGAAATATCATCCGAATGACTCCCCAAGCTGAATTCTTGGGATCATTGAGAAGGAAGAGGGAAATGTTTCCTCTATCGAAAGTTGTAGCTTCTCCAACCATAAGTGAGAAACTCAATTTTACGATCATGACACCCCATCAAGCTTTTGTGTCAAGAGAGGGTCAGAACAAGAAGGGGGTTAATCATGTTCCACCAAAGTCTTTGCCTCATTTATGCTAGTCATTTTTGGTAGGGGATGTCAATGATGACGGTCTTAGAGAAGGAATTGGGGATGTTTGTGAAGAAGGTGATGCTGCGCCTAAGAAGATGATCGAGACACCAAGCATACGAGATGCCGAGCCAATGGAGCAAGTTCTTAATTGGACTTCCACTCCGTTCTTGATTCATCGTTTATCTTGATAGACAAAGATGAATTTTATGCTATTTCTAAAATCGGGGGTAGTCCGAATGAGGCCCGAAACCCATCTTTTGTGTTATTTTACCTAATTATGTTTTAATTTCCCTCGTAATGTTTTGAAAAAGGCAAAATGGTTCATGGTCATAGCCAAAGTTCGTATTTCCTTATTTTCAATGAAAGCCTCTTCTATTGCAAAAATTTACTTTTCTTGCTTTAATTTTCTATCTAACGGTCTTTGTTTTTTATTTCTGCAAAAATAATTTTTTAAACCTGTCAATATCATGTCATGTCACAAGCTTAATGAACAAAATGAGGTAGATGAAGATGAGTTTGAAGAGCATGACGAGGAGATCATGATATTCGAACACCTTGTTAAAGATTTGAAACAGTTCTAGAATCTGAATAAGTCGAATCTGGATGAGACAGAAACTGTAAATTTGTAAAAGGATGATCGTGTCAAAGAAGTCAGAATTAGGGTCCATCTGAGAGAAGATCCGAAAAGAGAACTCAATAGTTCACTTGGAAAATACATCGATGCATTTGTTGGATCACATGTCGTGGTTGAACATAGACATTCATCTCAAGTTTCCAATCAACGCAGATGCTATCAAGAGTTATGATATTTGAAGATTCAGAGTTTCTTTTATTTATTTCCTTGTAATCGCATCTTTTATCTGTAATCGTCTTATGTTCTGTAGTTAGAAATTATTATTTGTAATGAACTACGTCTGACCTGAATTCTCAAGAATGAGATACGTAGGCGGCCTATGTTGGCTTCGGTCTCCCCTTCATATATTTTCAATATTTCCCTTTTGTACTTGAACTACGTTCGACCTGAATTCTCAAGAATGAGATACGTAGGCGGCCTGTGTCGGCCTCTAGCGTTTCATTAGTTAAATTTCTTATTTTTGTTAGTCCTCAATAGGGGAACTATGTTTGACCTGATTCCTGCCTCAACGGGATACGTAGGCGCCACAACGGCTCGGTCATATCTCCCGTAAGATTTCTATTTTACCTTACAATAGAAACTGGGACAAAATTTTTTAGAGGGACTCAAAAATTCTCAAGAGGAAGATCTCTCCAACAATTTGAGACTACAGTTACATTGAAAATTGCAACTGGGACATAATTTTTTGAGAGGATCTCAAAAAAATTCCATGGTTTGTTCATTAACAGTTCAATATGCGCCAAGATAGGTAACTGGGACATAAATTTTTGAGGATGACCTCAAAATTTTCAATAAGGTTCATCGATAGTTTAGTGCAACTTTGAATACTTCCCAGCAAATTATCAGATCGACCTCGAGGCATCAACTTCAAAGACATTCATTAAGCTTGACGCGACATGACACTTAGCAGTGATCTATTCCAAATACTACTTTTGAAAATCTATTTTCCATTAAAAAAAATTGTTTTCAGTATTTTTGCAGGAAAATGTTTTGTCTTATCTATCAAGAAGCGAGAGATCGGAGCAATCAACCGAAGATAGCAAGACAAGGAGCAAGCGATTGAAGAACTCAATACACATCAGTTTGTTTTAAAAATCTAACAATTTTTCTGTGGATGCAGGTTTATAAGTTTGCCTCAAGATCATCATATTCCTCCATTCAATGAATATGGAGAAGTCAAAAGGGCAAGGAACTCTCCAAAATGGATAACTTTTCTATAGATGCAGGAAAGTCATTGAAGTTTTTTAGAAGAAAAAGGAAACAATTCAGAATACAAGCAACAACACCTCGGTCAAATTCCCAGCAAAGCATGAGTCACAATGAGTACAAATGTTCATATATGAACAAGTGAAATCATCACTCTCAGCATGTACAAGTATCTACAATGACATCAAATTACATTTTTCAGTATCAAGAATATTCACAAATCGCGTCAATATCAGATGCGGTAATGTGAAACCCCCTTAGAGGGACATTTCTACAGTATTATCAGATGAGATAATACCACTACCCAGAGGAACATATCTGTAGTATTATCAAATGAGATAGTACCACCAACGAGAAAGATATCATTGTCATTTTATCGATGGAATATCATCATCCTTCCAATGGATCAACATCATCCTACCAATGGATCATCAACGAAGCATCATCATCCTTCCAATGGATCAACATCATCCTACCAATGGATCATCAACGAAGCATCATCATCCTATTAATGGATCAATATCATCCTACCAATGGATCAACATCATCCTACCAATGGATCATCAACGAAGCATCGTCATCCTATTAATAGAGCATCAGCATCATCCCGCTGATGGATCATCAAACATTATCCAATCAATGGAGCATCGATGTCATCATCATGTCATGTAGCAGCGTTATCCTATAAATGGATCATCATCATTTTATCAATGAAGCATCGTCATCCACATCATATCAAGTCATCATCTACTGCGTCAAAACCGATGGGGGCTGACGTCATAACATTTATAGAAAAGAACGTTTGTTGTATACGGTAAAAGGTATCACTTCTCTATTTAAATTATAGTTTCTGCTAACAAGTTTATTTCATTCCTTGTTGAGAACATCCAAGAGGATGAATTCTCAAATCAAACCACAAGTGCAGACGACATCAGAAAAGATGCATCACAATGTGGAACTTTTCCTTAGCGCAAGTTGAGGAGTGAATATTCATCGAGCTATCCACCTCGTTATAGTTGGATAATCATCGATCCATCCACCTCGTTACAGTTGGATAATCATCGAGCCATCCACCTCGTTACAGTTGGAAAATTATCAAGCCTCTACCTCGTTACAGTTGGAATATTATCGAGCCATCTACCTTGTTACAGTTGGATAATTATTGAGTCATCCACCTCGTTACATTTGGATAATCATCGAGCCATCCATCTTGTTATAGTTGGATAATCATTTAGCCATCTAGCTCATTGCAGAGATCACTGGAGTTTGCCACGCAGAAAACAAGCAATGACATCTCCAAATCCTGAGCAAATCATGAGTTGTAATGGACATACTGTGTTCGAAAGCGGTATCCATTATCTTTTACTCTCAATACTTATTTATTTTCTCATCTAGATGAAAAATTGTTTATGCCTATCCATTAAGATATACACATTTATTATAAGAACGATCCTTCTTTATTATTTTTTTATTTTATTTAAGCCACTAGCTGAAGCGGCGCAATGTCTACTAATTATTTACTTTAGTGTGCAGACATAAACTATATGTCATCTTTCGAAATAAGAGTGATTTTAAAACACCAAGACAATGGTGTATTCAGAGAAACTTGCAAGAAGATAACTAAAATGTGTCGTAAGAGATGCTACCACTATTTTCAATTACAGTTTCTACTAACAATTTTGTTTCAATCTTTGTCGAGAGCATCCAAGAGGATGAATTCTCAAATCAAACCACAGGTGCGGACAACATCAATAAGGATGCAGCATAACGTGGAACTTTTTCTTAGCAGCGAACTGGGACATAGTCCGAAGAGGAGTATCAAACTCTTAGGACACGAGCTGAGGAGCGACTTCCACCATAATCAAACCACACCCCTATTAGAAGGCATGTGGGTTTCTCTTTGGTTTTATCAGTTTCAGTTTTGCATCTAAAAATTTTTGGTTTCCACCGGAAGCAGCTTTCCAATTCAGGTGACAATGCTCAAAGAGCTGTGGAAATTATGTCCATGCAAGTTCTTAATTATGGGTGTGAAGCATGCCACATTCATGACTAAGAGGTTTCAAGCCTCCTTTTCATACTCGACCTATTTTGTCGCTCTTCCGGAACCAAATGTTATCTTGCATTATAGATTTCCTTATCAACTGATCGAGTCAAACTACGAGCAGCCTGATTCCTTGAGTTGAGGGATATGTAGGCGGGACCAGTGTTGAAAACTTGGTTCTATTCCAACATTCACCCTTAAATCTTATTCTCGAGCATTCTGGTGTCTCCATAATTCGATATCAGGATGACTTTTGGTTTCTTTTAAAATTGTGCGTTAAATCAAGCATATCGAGTGGCCTGAATTCTCATATAGCCTGAGATATGTAGGAAACCCATTTCTGGGGGTTCGGCCATAATTCCTAAAGTCCGTACCAACACCCCATTTCGAAAAGATGAAGATGTGGTCGTTCAAAATTGGATTCGTCAATTTTATTTTTCTCGAATTTCTTTCATCAATCCAAGTCAAACGAGGGACAGTTGTTAACACCCAATTTTGACCCTCCACGATGTGGATTATTTTTTGAGCTTCTTAGATTTCAAGCGATTTGAAATATTTAACTTTATAAAATTCAAAAAAAAATTAAGATTTTAGAATAATTTAGTCATCTTTATAATAATTTAAATAATAAATAGTTTTATATGATTTGCTTACGTGATTAATACTTTGTAAATATGCGGAAAACCCATTTAAAAAAGTTTTTACACTTTAGTCGAATATTTTGTTAATTTAGTTTATTTCGATTTATGGTTTTAATTTTAAATCAATTAGTTTACAATTAATTATTTCATGTCGTTAAAATTAAGAAGCTTATTAACTAATTAATTAGTTCATCTTATTTTTATAATTTTAGCCGAATTTGCTAACCGACTAGATTTGGCTAATTTCCTAAGTCAATTTACACCTAACCTTTAAACCCACTTAGAAGACCAATTTTGGGCCTATTTGGAAAATTTCCGGCAGGCCAAGTCAACTCCAACAACCCATTATTTTCCAATTCCATTGCAATTCCCACCGACCCAACACATTATTTGAACAACCCCCTTCAATTCCCACTCCAATTATCCAATCCCAGCGCACATTTTAACCTCCAAACTAACCCAATTCCCCATTTAACCCAGCCCACCTTTCGTTTTCCTTCACAATAGAAACCCTACAGCCCCAACATTCAAAAAAAAAAAAAACACAGCAGCAACGACAACACACAGCAGCGATCAGGCAGAAAGCTGCAAGTTTTGTTTTCTTCTTCACGTCCTTCTCAATCCATACATTAGCAGCAGCACGCGGCTGTCCCCATTTCCTCTTTCAGAATGGGGATGAAGATCTCAGAAAAGTATGTCTGCCTCTAATGGTGAAAAAATTTTGAAGTTTGAAATTCAAGTTGGCCCCAATTTATATTTGTTTCCACCAAAATCTACCCTAATTTCCCCCTATATATACTCTCTTTCTTCTTCGTAGATAGGGGCTTCTTCTTTTTTTGGGAGTGGGAAAATTTCTTGCAAAGGCAGAGGATAAGATTTGGGGGGAAAAAAGAGTTTGTTTCAGGTTCTAGTTCATCCTTTACGTCCATCACTAGTTCAGGTGCATTTGAGTTTGAGAACACTCATGAAGTCGGTGGTGGTGGAATAACTCAACTCCTCTCGATTGTCGTCTCGTTTCACTGCAATTCAAAAAGTAAACTTTACTTCAGCTTATGTCTTTTTATTTCTTTAAAGTGTGGGTTGTTCTATGTTTGGTCATTATAAGTTGTTTAAATGCTGAAAATTTGTAAATCTCAACTTATTAGTAACTTTAAATTTAGTAGGCCATTCTTATGTCATCTATTAGGTTGCTTCGCTTAGTTCATTTTTTTGGGAGTCTTGACGGCTCCGTGTGGCTTCGAATTGATTTTCTTTCTAGTATGTGTTGTTCCATTGTTGACCTCATCTTGTTAGTTGTGAAATTGTGATTCTATTTCCTTAATGTGACATGTGAAAGGTGTAGTTGCCTTAGTCCTTTTCCGCTTCACGTTGTTTGCCATTTTTCGTCTGCTAGCATGCTATTAGGCGAGAGTTTGCCCTGCTGACCATGATTTTTATATGCTTATCTGTTTTGAAACAGCATGCTAACCTTCAATTAAGAGCTTTGTTCCTAATTGTATTGGTTGTATAGGTTTTTTTACTTGTTTTATAAGTTGTTTTATTTCAAGATTGTCGTAATCAAAAGTTGAGTTGAAATGTGTTTGGTCAGCTAGGTGATTGATCGAAAGTAGCCAATGTACAATGTTGTCCTTAGAGTAGAATTGTAGTTTTGGTTTGGGTCATTTTAAGTATCGGCTAATTGTTTAATATTTTCCAGCTTAGAAATCACTTTCCAGCATGTTCTTTTCTAATTAAAGCATGGTAATCTCATTCATCCCATTTAGTTTATAATGATTCTTTAATGTGGAATACATGTTTCCATGATTAGCGGAACAGGCTTCTTTCCGGGTGTATGTCATGATTTCTTTTATTTAAAGTGTGGTGCAAAGCTTTGTTTGGCAATGATTCGTGACTTTATTGTCTCGATTTTAGATAAATTCATCAAGGTTGAATCAATTGCTTAAAATTTGATCATATGGCCCCTTCATGTAAAGAATGTGTTCAGTTCAGTTACTTCTTCTATGGGATTCCCAACAAGTTGTGTTTACCCATTTACTGATGTCATTTTTCCTTGCATTTTCAAATTTTCTGGATTAATTTATAGTTCATTGTTGTCTTATTTAATTATTGTATAATAATTTTAATTCCGCAGTTCTCTTTTATTTGCATGTGAAATCCGTCCCTGAGTCTCCATGGACTCCTTAATTTATCCGAGCATTTTATTCTGAGCAGTAAAGGCTCAAATTCCTTTATCGAGTCAACCGGCCACTAGAATCGATGAACAAGCCCCGAAGCTGAAAAGACATGCAAGAAATCAAGAGTTGAAAAGATTGGGCCAGAGGCCCACTCTTCATTATTTAAATTTGTATTTTGTTATTTCTGGCCTAAGCCCTTGTCTTTTAATTATTAATATTCTATTAGAAGTTTAGGACAGGTGAAGAATAGGCCAAAGGCCCAAAGGAAATTATTTCTTTTAATTTTGAACAGGTGTCACTCAAATGGGACTTTGGCCCTAAACGAAATAGGCCTAAATACTGGTCTAGGCGGACATAAACCAGATTTGGGCCCTACTCTCTTTCCCTCTCTACTTTCTATGTTCATTTTACTTGTTAGTATTTGTCGTTAATCGTAAGGTTGAACAATTCGAATCCTCGTAAGACGCCCGTTGTGTTTTATCAATTTAGCTAAAATCGATCATCCTTAATTAGACTTAAAGAATTTTTTTTTGCAAAAAAGTATTTCAGTTAGTTAGTATATCTATTTTCCCCTTTAAAATAGCTCTAATTGTAAAAAAATCTCAATTCAAATTAACTCATATAAAAATTAGCCAAATGATTCATTGTCGGATAACCGCATTAGCGGGTATTCTAGATGATTTAAAACCCTTCCTAGAACACTAATAAGAACCCCGAACTCCTTGTAAGTTTTCATTAGATTTCTGTTTTAATCTTTTGAAGAATTAGTTTTCTTAATTTTGCCTTAAAAATTAAGTGGTGACTCTTAAACCAGTATAATAGTTTTTATAAATAAAACAACCACTCCCTGTGGGATTCGACCCCAACTCATTTAGTTAGGTTATATAGTGATTAACGATCGTTGTCTCTTAGAGTTGAATTAAGTGTCTTTGATAGCGTTATTTAATCAGAAGCTCAGTCCTAGATATGTAGGTCCGTACAGAATCCTGACAAGGGTTGGTAATGTGGCTTATGAGTTAGAGTTGCCAGAAGAACTAGCAGCGGTTCATCCAGTCTTTCACATTTCCTTGTTGAAGAAGTGTGTGGGTCATTCGACATCAGTATTACCATTAAAAAGTGTGGTTGTGAAGGATAGTCTCTCTAATGAAGAGGTGCCTGTCGAAATTCTTGATCGTCAGGTTCGTAGGTTGAGGAATAAGGAAGTCGCTTCAATGAAGGTTTGGTGGAGAATTCAGTCCATAGATAGAGCTACTTGGGAAGTAGAAGCAGCCATGATGGCCAAGTATCCTCACCTTTTTCCTTCCGATTCCGTTTCAGCTTGAGGTAATAGTTTCTCTCAAGTCTCTCAGTTTACTCTTGTGTAATTCAGTCTCGGCATCTTGTTCCCTCACTTATTCTTGCATTTCAGCATATTTTCATGTTTATGGAACTCACTTCAGTTATATATGAGTTTCTAGTACTTAGTGGTAGGGAATACATCTCCTTCCCTCCATTCTCAGCTTGTTTAGACATTATTTGAGGATGAATGTTCCCAAGGGGGAGATAATGTAAGACCCCGAACCTAAAAATGAAGAAAATTCTCATTTTCAGATAAAATTTGTGCCAGTACCAGCGGAACCACCCAGAGACCGTCGGTAGAACCAGGGATCGTAGGTGGGGTTCCATAATTAAGGCCCAAATGTTGATGGTCTCTAATCCCACCCACGATCGACCAGTATGGTCCGTGGTTGGACCTATGCACCATAGGTCTGACCGTAGGTAAGGGTCAACGTAAAATTGGAGGGAATTGGTTATTGGGTTAACTTCAAACGGTCATATATTTTAGCACAAAATGAATTAGGTAGCCCATGACCTATCAAATTTAAGATAATAGAATCCTCTTTTAAATGCCACCGAGTTTGCTAAAATCCCAGCTCCAAGTAAAAAGTTATGCTCATTTTAGTGAAGCCCTATCGGGCAGACCACGAACCACGACTGCAGTCAATGGTTGGTAGTCCAAACAAAGGTCCGTAGGTCCCTCCGTGGGTGGCCTGCGTCAGCTTTTAAGTTAGGGTCATTTAGGTCTTTTTCCTATGCATTAGAGCCCTTCAACTACTTTGTTTAATGCCTAAACTACGTCGTTTTGCTGAGTCAAAGCCTAATAACTTATTCAAATTTACCCACAACCCTTATTCTCCAAAAACCATCCAAACTTGGAGCAAAAGGAAGAGGAAAAAGTCGACCAAACCTCCCAAGAACAAGCAGCAGTGTTCTTCCAGGTTCAACCCCAAAATCCAATTGATTTCGACGTAGATTTCGTCACCATGTATGTGGAATTTCACTAGTGGGTTTCTTTCATCCATTCGGTCCCTAAAATTCAGTCAGTTCCTTGATTCTCCATATCTTGTTTAGAACTAGAGGTTTCTAAAACCTTTGAGATTTGTTGTGATCTAGTTGTTGTAGTATCCCTAATCGTAATAGCATGTTTCTTGGAAAGTTTTCTTAATTCCTTGTATAAAAATCAGAACTCTATTCTGTATAAATTCTCTTACATCATGAATTATACTTGCTAGGTCAGTTAAATAGATGATTATGCTCCAGTTTTCGAATGTCACATTATCAGTATGTTGCATTCTCAAATTGCATGTCAGTTCTTTGAGCTATTCAGTATTTCAGTTACATTTGTGACATATACATATTCAGTTGGGAGTACTACACTTTGCACCGAGTTGGACTTGGGTTCAGTGTACCATCATAGTCCCAGAACTACGTACCCCCGTAGGAATATAAGTCCCCTCTGTTGGGCATCAAATTAATAATCATACCAATCATGGCTTTATACACCTGGCAAGGTATATTGGGTCCTCTCGATGGGGCGTATACATCGGACCACGTTTAGCTCACGTGGTTTTATGTCGGCTAATAGTAGCTCACACAGTCGAACTCCTAGTGCATTTGACCAGGGTTTCAGTATATACTTCAGCATTCAGTTCAACATGTTATTTTCATGATTAGTACTCGGTCATTGCATTCATCTTAGCATTTCAGTTATGTTTCAGTATTTACATTCTTGCTTAGTTATGCTTTGTTCAGCTTATATATATTTGTTCAGCTTAGTATCTATATCATGCATGCTCAGTACATTCCAAGTATTGACGCATACTCTGCACTACATCCTTTTATAATGTAGGTTCAGGTACTCAGCATTCAGATCGCGCTTAGGTCGATTCTCGGACCGCATTTCAGCAGCTTCAGTGGCAAGTCCTCATACTTCGAGGACAATAGAAATGCTTTTCATTTTAGTCTTTTTATTTAGTTTTTAGTTTTTTTAGAGTTAGCTGGGGGGCATGTCCCAGCAACGCAACTCAGTCAGAGGCTTTTCATACAGAATAGTAGAATCAGCTTGAATTTTTAAGTTTATCTTTCGGTTGTTATTAAAATCTTAGTATGGTTTATACATTCAGACTAGTTGGGGTTTCCTCATTTTCCAGTTATCTATTGTTTTAGCTTCCTCATAGTCTATGTCTTATTCATTTATTCTCAGGATGCTTGATATATGCTAGACAGAGGGTTATCTTGGGGTCACTCGTGACCCTAGGTCTCGTGTTACGTCAAGGGGGTAGCCTCGAGGCGTGACAAACCCAGACTCACCTAACTGCTCCTTTTCCCAAAATTTCAACTTTTCAACCTGCAAATTCAACACTCGTTATTCAAACAACAATAAGAAGAGCTTAAACACATAGTTTTCATCCCAAGAATTGCCTTATTTAACATTGTGGCATGACGTAGATAAGCCTTCAAGATTCATTCTTTGGGGTTAGCCAAGGTATCACTTGGTAGACCCCCTTTTGGCCTTGGGTTCAAATGAGATGATATCTTACCCATTTGTGTTTCCAGTTGCTTAATGGGAAATGAGTGACAAGTAACCATTTGTTTTAGTGTGGAGACGTCCTCTTTCATTTCTTTAAGCACCTTGTCCGACCCTTCCACTTTATTGAGAATGCGTACAAGCATATCTTCAGTGTGAAAGTTCTCTGAGTCAGCCCTTTGGTCTTTTGGATTTTGACGCTCATGGGGAGGAACATATATCTCCTTGTCACCATCACGCTCCTTCCAATTTCTACCACGGTCATGCCACTCCCTATCACTATCCTTCCAACCTTCATCACGCTCTCTATTCCATCCTTGGTTTCAACCTGGCCTTGGATAATTTTGTCGGAAACCACCTCCTTGATTTTCTAGAAAATGTACTTCTTCATCGTTCAACACTTCAGAGTGTTCATCATCAGGATTAACTTTGTTAATTCCAACAACATTCATAGCCCTAGAACCACTATCCATATAACATGTTTTGACAAAAGATCCATTTGGGTCATCATTTTGGACATATTTTGATCCCGCTTTTGGTCTTTTTTTATTTGCTCCTTTGCCAACCTGAAAGTCAAAGGAGACATCTGATCCTCCCGGGTATACCAAGCTCGGTTTATCTTCGTCATCTCATCAAGGAGAGTCGATGTTATCTCGAAAGGTTGTTGCATAATACTTCATCGGACAAGTTGATCAGCCACATCTTTTTTCACCGAGTCAAGACTCCGGTAGAAGTGTTGTAACAACACATTGTTTGGAAGCCCATGAGTCGGACATTAGAGTAACAACTTCTGAAATCTCAGCCATGTTTCGTGGATTGGTTCACCATCCAAACATTTAAAGCCTTTAATATTGTCTCTCAATTCTATCATCTTTGAAGAACGGAAAAAACTTATATCAAATGCCTCGATAAGCTCATCCCAAGTTGTAATAGAATCCCTTGGTAGATTAGCTAACCATTAGGTTGCTTCCCCCATTACCGAAAAGGGAAACAACCGGAGCCGAATTCACTCTTATGATATGTTTTTGAATGAGAATGGACCACACACGTCCAAAAACTTCTGAATATGGTCATGGGGATCCTCATGAGCTAGACCTTCGAATAAACCTTTCATTTGCAATAATTGCAACATCGTGCTAGTCACGTGGAATACAACATTTCTCACAACCTGATGTAAACGAATAGCACCTACACCATCCAATTGAACTGCTTCATTGACATCATTCAAATTTTCAATGTCATCTTGGAGTCCAAGCTGGCTATCGTTACTACCGTTCACACTCATCTCAGCACTTGTTCACACACATCCAACAACAAACACAAAACAAAGTAAGTCGATATAACTACAAATAAGTTTAAACCACAACTATACTTATTTAAGAAAATTTTAAACACCACTCCCCAACAGCGGCACCATTTTTGGTAACGCTCAACTATACTTCATCCAATACTAAGTGTAGGCGATATCAATCTAGTATAAATCCAACGAAGAGTTGGGGTCGATCCCATATGGAGTGATACAGTTGAGAATTGAATTACGAAGTGAAAGGCATGTTCTAATCGATTGGAGGAATAGAAATTATTGAAATCATTAGATTAAATCTAAGGGGTTGACAACAAGTGTCGAATTGGGGGATAAGAGTTATTCTTTGATGCTAAGTTCTTAATTTATATTCAATCTTTTGAATTGACTGTGTGGACTATTTCTTCACGTGAGGGCACTTGTTTCATGATAGATAGTCAATTTTAGTAGCCTTTCTTATGAGAGTAAGTCAGAAAGCTTAAATTTGATGAGTTCATAGCCCTTCCTTGAGGTCAAGAGATTAGAGGTTTGTTGTTTATTTGTATATGTTGATAATGATTTGAATTGTACTTTATGTTTTTAAATTTGTGGATGACATAATTGTTTGTATAAACAAAAATGGTGGCATTCCTAGTTTGAGTGTTTGGAGATGAGCTTTAATGTTTGCTTGAGGACAAGAAAAGTTTCAATGTGAAGTGTTGTAACACCTCAAAATTTAAAAAGTTTGAAAGGAAGGAAAAGTGCAAAAAATTAAACTGAAGCATGTTTTGCGAAACCTATCTATGGACCGTAAGAAGCCTATGGGTCATAGAAAGGAAGTCGTAGACCTAGAATTGAGTTGTGGAATTTCAATTTTCTGAAATTTGACCTATAAGTGAACAAGACAGGTCGTCCAAAGGACTATGGGGCGAAGATTTTGTAGAGGGCTTTCAAACTTAGTTAAAATTTAGGACTGGAACTTGGGTTCTATGAGTTGGCTCAACGATCCATAGATACTTTGACGGGCTGAAGAAAGGTCTCATGGGAATTTGAACAATTATGGCTTTCTAAAGTTGAGTCTACAGTTCACCAGTATGAGTCGTAGAAATTTCTACAAATCGTAGGTCCAACCCATAGGTCACTCCGATAGTAATTTCATAAGGGTATTTGGTTCTTTTCTCATGTATTTAATACCTATAAAGTGTTGTTTTGATCCTAAATTCAAGACCTATAACTACCCTTCCACTCCTAAATCTACCCTAACCCTCTCATTCTCTCAAATCCCCAATTCCCATCCATGTTCATCCTATCCAAATTCTCTCAAGTCTCAAGGAAGAAAACTAGGGTGCAAGCTTCAAGCCTCCTTATTGATCCAGTAGTCTCAAAGGATTTCTATATATCAAATTCAATTTCACCAACATTTTAAGGGTTTCATGTGATCTCTAAGGGTCTTAACTGATGTTGATTTAATTGTTCAAATTCAATCTTCCTATGTATGTTTTGAATAAACTACATGATTTCAAATTGATTTCTATAGGACCCATACATTATTCATGATTTTGACTATGAATTTATAAGGAACACATGAAGTTATAAATATGAATTATGAAAGTTATGTATCTTCTTTTGAGAAAGATGTTTATGATTTAAGGTTTCTTTTGAGATAAGTATCATCAAATTATGAAAGGTTTTCTCACATACTTAGATAATCATGATTGGTGAAACGATTTCTCATATATGCCTTAATCATGGTTTAAAGGAGCTACTCTTATAAGACTTCATGATCTTGATTGGTATTATATATATTGCCTTTCCTAATGTTATGTTTTGATAATTGACTTTATCTATTCTGTTGGGATTAACTTAACATCGACAGAACTTTGAGGTGAAGGCTCAAATAGGGTAGTTCTTAACTATGTTCCGCATAGGATTTTATTAAATGACCTAGATATTGGATCCATAAATAGAATATGAATGAATAATGTAGAGTTCTACCTTGGCAAGTAGACACTCGTTATTGGTGGGGGAGTTACATCGGATTTCATGTTATAGCTCACATGTTCTGTTGCTGGTTAAAGCTAATATCCCACAAAATGAACTAAGTTACTTTAAAGGTTTTTATTATGCTTTTATCATGTTTCAAGATGCATTGACCATGTCTATAATTTACGATTCTTCGTTAAATACTTTCAAGATGAGTTAGCTTGGTCATGTATATCATGTTTTCCCTTAATTCCCCTTATGATTATGTCTCATGTTTTTATGAATTTTCCCATACTTAGTACATTCCATGTATTAATGCATACTTGTATCTACATTGTGTTATAATGTAGGGTCTGACACTTCTCTTTCTCCCGCTCATGGCTAGTCGACTATTGATCACTGAAGACTTGGTGAGTCCTCATGTTATGAGGACCATGTCACCTTTACCATGTTTTCTAATGTTTTTAGTTTTTTGATGTTGTACATATTGTGTGGGTTATAACGCTCAACTATACTTCATCCGATACTAAGTGTAGGCGATTGCAATCTAGTATAAACCTAACGAAGAGATGGGATCGATCCTAGAGGGAGTGATATGGTAGAGAATTCAATTACAAAGTGTAAGGCATGTTCTAATCGGTTGTAGGAATAGATATTATCGAAATCATTAGATTAAATCTAAGGAGTTGACAACAAGTGTCAAATTGGGGGATAAGGTTTGTCAATTAATAACTATGAAAACAGGGGAGTGATCAAGTAGAAAGGGATACTTAGGGATGTGATATATTAATTGCCAATTTCCCTATACGGGTGATTACTAATTACCAAAAGTCACTAAATCTTAGTGGGTAAGCTAGTCTTTAGGTGTAATAGTCATCTCTCGATAAACTATAAACCTCAATTTATCTACTCTCTCTAGCTAGATAGGTAGGATCGAACTAAGATTCACTCTCTCGAGTTGAACCCAAAACAACCCAATCACTACAATCATCAATTGATAACCTTAATTCTAAAACCTCTTTCTCAAGAAATAACCAGAAGTGCATTTGCAACTACAATTCATGAGTTAATACACAATTACCAATCGAATCAACTTCAAAATAACAATTAAATCAGTAATTATTAACACCCATAAGTTAATTAAGACAATTAATCACATAATCACACCCCCAAGAATGGGGGTTTTAGCCACACATCATAAAAAGTAAGAAATTAATACCAACTATGTTCTCTATCAGCTGGGTAGTAATATCTTAATCTTTACAATGCTCCAATTTAGCTTCAAATCCAAAACTCAATGAAAATCTACTAGCAAACTCTTGAAAATTAAGAAAAACAATGTTTCAATCAAAAGCTCAGAGTCTAATAATTGCAGGATCTTCTTTTTTCTTTTTGAAAATCAATTTATACGTTCCCAAATTTTGGTCTTCGAGATCACTCGCCGAATTTAGTCGAGCATCACCGACCAAGCCAGTGATGCACCGTTTTGTCTTAACTCTTCATCCTATAGGCCCAGTAACTTTAGGCGATCAAATTCTTTATCGCCGATCCATTCGGTGGTTCACCGAAGGTCAAATTCCATCGCCAATTTGGTTTCTCCCAAGGGCTAGCACGCTGGAACATTTAGCGAGCTGAAGTGATGCTCGGCGATTCGTCGTGTGGCTTTGGCGATTATCAGCTTTCACTATCTTCAGCCTTTTTCATCTTTTTCACTCTTTTTTGCCCGATAATGTCCTTTCCTTACTCTTTTTCCTTTATATATATGCATAAAAATTTAAACATCAATTTAGAGCATAAAATAGGCATCGAGGACACTAATTCTATGAATAACAAGCCCTAAATGAGTTAAAATCCCAGACTCATTAGTGGGTTACGTCCCAACCACTTCTTCTGATGTATTATATTATCTTATCAAGACTATGATTAGACATCCACGCTTATTTCAAACTTCCTTATGATATAACCTTTCCAACTTGAATTTATCATGTTTTCTATTATATTGTGTTGCCTGTATGTCATGTGGGTTTTGTAGGACCTTTTGGGATCTTCACTAGGATAAATCCTCCAAAGTTTCATGGGTCAAAAGTGGATAAGAATCTTCAAGAGTTCATCGATGATGTATATAAGATAGTTGGAATTATGGGAGTGTCAACCATGGAAAAAGAGGAATTGGCCACTTATAAACTCAAAGGTGTTGCTCAAGTTTGGTTCAACCAATGAAAGGAATAGAAGGCTACTGATGCGGGTCCTCTTGTTTGGGAAAATTTAAAGGGGATTTTCTTTATCGATTCTTTCCTCTTGAAATGAGATAAGCAAAGGTTCTTGATTTAATTCTTTCCTCTTGGCTATGTATGCTCTCTCTAGCAAGGATGAGTAAATTCGTGTCAGGTGTTTCCAATTTGGTTGTCAAAGAATGCCTAACCACCATATTGATTAAGTATATGGATGTCACACGTTTGATGATTCATTCCCTACAAAATTGAAGAGGGAAATATCAAGGAAAGGGAAAGAGAGTTCAAGAATCAAGGACCGATGATGGTGAATTTTCCAATTCTAGGTCTGGTAGACATGGACCTCCTCAATTATAGAAAAAGTTTTCTAGTCAAAGTTCAGCCACTGCTCCGACCTTTAAGTTCAACAGGGATAGGACGTCTAACCATAAAACTCAAGGAGGTAATAGTGGTGGATATTGTATAACTGTTAGCACTAGGTGTTGCAAGAAACATGATGGAAAATGTTTAATAGGTACGAATAGTTGCTTTGGTTATGGAAAGAGTGGTCACAAAGTGAAGGATTGTCCATTGCAAGCTAGTAAGGGTAAGGATGGTAGGCAACCTCAGCCTAGTGGTTCCAATTTGAGTGCTCCTTGTTAGAATAGATTTTAAGCTCATCAAACTTGATAGGATCATGAGGGTTCTCTAGATATTCTGACCGCTATGTTGAAAGTCACTCATTTTGATGTGTAATTGTTACTTCATCCGGGTGCTAGGTTTTCATTTATTACTCCTTATGTGTCCATGAGATTTGATATAGGTTATAAAGTCCTTTCTAATCCCTTTCATGTCTCCAATCTCATTCCTGATTCTATTGTTGCTAAGAGAGTTTATAGAAATTATCCTATTCCCATTTCTCATAGAGTCACTCATGTTGATCTTCTAGAACTTGATATGTTAGATTTTGATATTATTCTTGAGGTGGATTGACTTCATGCATGTTATGCTTCCATAGATTGTAGGACCCGATTGGTGACATTCAAGGTTCTGAACGAACCTATCATGTCATGCAAAAGGGGAAATTATGTTCTTAAGGGTTAGTTCATATCTTGCTTAAAGGCTAGGAAATTGATTTATAAGGGTTGCATTTATCATCTTTTTTGGGTTAGGGATACAGATTCTAAAACACCTACTTTTGAATCAGTTTCACTTGCAAATGAGTGTCCAGAAGTGTTCCCCGAGTATCTTCCTAGTATTACTCCTGAAGGGGAAATAGACTTTGACATTGAATTTCTCCCAAATACGGAGCCTATCTTTTATTCCATCCTTTCATAAGGCCTCAAAAGAACTTAAGGAGTTAAATGATCAATTGAAGGATTTTTTAGATAAGGGTTTTATTAGATTGAGTATCTCTCTATGGGGTGCTCCGGTATTATTTGTTAGAAAGAAGAATGAATCCCCCCAAATGTGCATTGACTATCAACAATTGAATAAGGTTACCATAGAGAATAAGTATATTATTGCAATGATTGATGATTTTATTGATCAACTCAAAGGTGCGAGGTATTTCTCAAAATTGACCTTCAGTCAGTTTATCATCAATTTAGGGTGAAGCTAAATGACATTCCAAATATGACTTTCCATACCCGGTATAGTCACTATGAGTTTTTTGTGATGTCCTTTGATTTGACTAATGCCCCAGCAGTGTTCATAGATTCAATGAATGGGGTCTTTAAGTAATATCTTGACATGTTCGTGATGGTGTTTATTGATGAAATTTTTGATTTACTCACAAAGTGAGGATGAACATGTTGATCATTTGAGGATTGTGTTGCAAATTCTCAAGGATCGGGAACTGTATGCTATGTTTAGTAAATGTGAGTTTTGGTTGAGGTCCATTCCTTTCCTTCGCCATATTGTCTCTACTGAAAGTATTCAAGTTGATCCTAAAAATTGAGACAGTTATGAATTGTCCTAGACCTTCATCTGCTTTAGATATACAGAGTTTCTTGGGTTTGGCCGGTTATTTTAGAAGGTTTATAGATGGATTTTCCTCTATTGCTTCTCCTTTGACGACATTGACCCAAAAAAAGGTGAAATTTTTATGGTCAAAAGTGTGTGAGAAGAGTTTCCAAAAATTTAAAGATAGACTCACTTTAAACCCTATATTGACATTAACAGAAGGATCGGATGGCTTTATAGTGTATTATGATGCTTCAGGATTGGACTTAGTTGTGTTTTGATGAAATATGGGAAAGTCATTACGTATTCTTGAAGACAATTAAAGGATCACAAAAAGAACTATCCAACTCATGATGTAGAGTAAGCAGTTGTAGTGTTTGCTCTAAAGATGAAGTGGCATTACCTATATAGTGTTCATGTAGATGTGTTTACCAATCACAAGAGTTTGAAATATATATTCACTCAAATGGACTTGAACCTTCACCAAGGGAGATGACTTGAGTTATATAAAGACTACGACATTAGTGTCCACTATCATCCGGGTAAAGTGCATGTGGTGGAGGATGGTCTTAGTATACTATCAATAGGTAGTGTCGCTTTTGTAGAGGACGGTAAGAAATAGTTAGCTAGAGATTTTCATCGGTTAGCCCGATTGGGTGTTCGTTTAGTTGATTTTAATGATGGTGGAATCATTGTTCAAAATGGTTCAGAATCTTATTTTGTATCAAATTTGAAGTTGGGGCATTATCTTGATCCGATACTAGTTGAGTTGAAGAAGTCCATTTTCGAAAAATCCATTGATCCTTTCTCCCAAGGGGGATATGGTGTCCTTCGATAACAAGGTCGGCTATGTGTTTCGAATGTTGATGAATTGAGAAATCAAATTTTGACAGAAGCTCATAAATCTCGGTATTCTATTTACATTGGAGTCACCAAAATTTACCATGATTTACGGGAAGTCTATTGGTCAAATGGGATGAAAAGGATATTTCAAGATTTGTGGCTAAATGTCTGAATTGTCAACAAGTGAAGGTTGAGTATCAAAATTCGGGTGGTTTTGCTCAAAACATTAGTACTCCTATATAGAAGTGGAAAGATTTGCATATGGACTTCATTACAAGTTTACCTTGCACTCGTCGTCAGTTTGATTCAATTTGGGTTATTGTGAACCGAATGAAAAAAATAGCTCACTTTCTTCCCATTGAGACTTTATTTTAGCCTCATTAGGGTTTTATCCACACATAATATAGGGCAAGAAATCGTTACCAAATATGTTTTCCATCAGCTTGGGCAACAATCCACAAGTCTTCAAAATACTCAAATTGAATTCACAATGAAATAAACCCTAAATCTTTACTCAAAAAGTCAAAGAACAATTTTTTGAATGTTAGGGATCAAAAACCCAGAACTGGACAAATGTGGGAACTCTTTTCTCCTTTTAAAATTTACATTTATACGTTCCCAGAATTTCAGCTTCGAAGTCATTCGGCGAAATAAGTCGGGATTCACCAACCTGCTTGGCGACGCGCTGAATGCTCCTTCCCATCTTCTTTTTGGCTTGGCTTTTTACCCTTTCTTTGTTGTAATATTAGGCGACCGAGGTCGGGCTTGCCGACATGTTCAGTGACGTGCCCAAGTGCTCCTCTTCTCGCCTTTTTGGCTTGCCTTTTCACCAATTACTCTGTAACTTTTGGCTGGCTACATTGGTATCGCTGAAATACCCATCTGATCACCAAGTTGGTGTTGTCCATGGGCTGGCCTGCTGGCACTTTAGGTTAGCTAAAGGTCTACTCGGTGAGTCGCCGAGTAGCTTTGGCGAGTACCTACTTTGTTTTGCTTCAGTTTTTTCGCTCTTTCTTGCTTAGTAATGTCCTTGTCTTGTTCTTTTGCCTTTCTTACTGCAAATTAACAGTTTAACATAGTTTAGAGCCTAAAATAGGCATTTAGTACACTAAAACTTTGAATATTAAGCCCTAAATGAGTTGAAATCCCCGACTCACCATGTGTGCAACCATTTTGGCACCATTTGAGCTTAAACCATGTATTGCCAACCATATTGAAACCACTTGAGCCAAATTATCCCCACCTTCTCACCCATAATCCTTAGTAACTTCTAGATGAGATTATCATTCAATTAAATGCCAAACTAAGTGTATCTTTGTTAGGGAGCATTTTACTTGTATCTTTGTTAAGGAGCGTTTTACTTCATGAAGGTTTTCTGGTGCATAGAGAATCCATCTACGAAATCATGTTGTTGCACTTCAGCTCAATACATATTCAAAATCCATATAGAGAAGCCTGAATCTCAGAACTATTGTCAGTGCAGAAATAGATGACTTCGGCATAAGCTACTTTTTTGGAGGTAGCAGTAAAGTTTAATATAGTTCAATAAGCTTGAGATCAACAATTTTGAACAAGCCTACTGTCAAATAGATTTAGCTTCCAACATCATTTGCTACGCCAATCAAGTAGTTGCGTCTATTTTACACACATTGTTCCATGATTACATCCACTTTTAGCATCTTATTCTACTTAGATTTGAATGATATCTCCAAACAAAATGAAAGGGAACCTAGAAATCAAGTAGCTCAAAAGAGTAATAAAAAGACAGCAGGGCAGACATGAAAGTAGACGGGAGAAGAACCACAAGCCAAGCCTTGTAGGAAATTGTACCAGATGCAGGGTAGGATCCTTAGGACGACATTCTTGTGGCGAATTTCAACAACAATTTATATTCTTTATTTGAAATGGTGAATTAACTTTCATGATCCATATATCATGACATGGTTTTTCTACCCAATTGTTATAAAGATTTCAAAAAGATTCCACTTTGAATAGCCAAGTGAAAGGAAAAGGAAGATGAAATAAGACTCAACTTTGAAGTGTGTAACAAAAAGAAGTAACCTCTCCTTATATTAAAATATATAAGATGTATTGTGATGAACAACATTTGAAAAATTGAAATGAAAATGAGAGATTAAGATGAAATGAAAGGGTGTTCCCAATAAAATGTTTAAAAAATGAAGTCATTGATCCAAATTGACCATACCTTAACCCTCATCCCCATTAAAAGCATCAAAGACCCTTGATATCTTGCATAAATTGGGTTGTGTAATGATTGAAAAATATGTGCAAACCTATGGGATGGAGTCCTCTTTTGCGAGAGTGAGAGTTGTATTGATTCCATACATATTTATTGATTTTCTTTGTGAGAGTGTGGAATCATTCTTGATGTGTAGACACTTGAATGCATTTGTTGAAACATGGTCTTGCATTAGAAAAGAGGCTATAGTCAGCTTGAGCTTTGTTTGATACTGGCTAGTCATCCTTTGAAGCTTCCTGATAATGATTGAGTGTAGCATGTTCTTGAGAGCAGTCTTGTAATGACACTTGCATTTTAGCTCTCATTAATAACTTTTGTAGAAACCCTTTTTGAGCTAATTGTGTTCTTGATTTACTTGAGGACAAGCAAAAGTGTAAGTTGGGGTGTTGATGAGTGGTAGTTACACTCATTTGACGCATGTTTAGCTCAATAATTTGTGTCCTTAATGCCTAATTTTGTCTTATTCTAATGATATTTTGATTATTTGCAGGTATAAAGGCTAAGAGACAAGGCAAGGATGAAACTGTGAAAGAAGGGCTGAAACATGAAAAAAGTGCAAACTCCACATTGGTGATCACCTAACATAGAAGGCGGATCACCCAATGGGTATGACCTCACCCAAGTTGACTGTGCATAACAATTGAATTAATTGAGTCGGGTTGGCATACTAAAAGAGGAACGGCGACTCGCCAAATGCAAAGAGCGAACAAGGTGACCAACGACGAAGGTGATAGTACTTGGAAAAAGATTAAAGGCTTGTAAGGAAAACAAATGTGGTACTCGATGACATGCCAAATGTGAAATACAGACTTGAACGAGCTCGCGGACTGAGGTTCAAACACCAAAAGACTAAAGAAAGAGAAAGGGAAGTTGAAGAGCAGTTGGTGATTCACATAATGTGATCGGCGTGCCTCACTAAATATCGCCCAATGGGTCTTGCATTGAGTCTTGGGCCAAATTTTGGGAAACTATAAACTGCCTAAAGGAGAGAGAAAGAAAAGGTCTAAAATTAGTGAGAGAGTTATGAATCTTTTAGAGAGAGACTCTTTTACTTTGTGAAGAACACTTCTATTTTTTGAGGTTTTCAACTTTTGCTCTTGAAATTAACAATTTGAAGAGGAAATTCAAAGTGGGTAGTGCTTGTAATTGTTAACTTCATGTTACCCATGTCTGCTTTAATGCAAAGTATAATTTCTTTACACTTTGCGATGGGTGCTTAAAATTCTAAAGTCTAGGGGTGCATTTATGGGTTGGGTGTAGATTTAATGTAGTGGGTATAGTGTTATGATCTATTTTGTTGTTGTTTGTACATGGACTTGGGCTAATGAGCATGGAGTTAACTTATGGGTTAACATTGCAAACTTAATTGCTACTTCCGATCTCCAATTGATGCCTGAAAGAGATTATTAGAGTGGATAATTAGTTGAATACTAGCAATTTAATTTTGATGTTTATAGTTTTCTTGAAAAATAGAGATTATGGGTCGGATCTATTTTTCCTATTTCTGCATCGAGGGACAGAATAGAGTAAGGTATTGGGTTCCGAAAGGAGATTTTATGAACTGACACTATGAGATCCAAATAAGATTATTGTCATTGAAGATGACCTAGCATATCCATGAATGTTCATCACTATAGAGCAACAAATTACCCCTATGTGATATCGATTTCTAATCCCCGCACCCCTAGATTTCTTGCTACTTTTTTTTTTTTTGAAATTCTAGTTTAATTGTGACTGTTGATAACCAAACTCTTTTTGTAAATTTGGTAGAATCATCCACCCACTTGTTCTTATTACTACAAATGAATGAATTTACATTCCAAATGTCTTGATAGAATTCTCCGCGCTATATCATTCTCAGTGGGATTCTACCCCAACTTTTAGTTAGGTATTTTTATTGACAACAACCACTTACTCTTTTGATTGGTTTTGAAGAGTAGTTTGAGTGTTATAATCCACCAGAGTTAAATGAGGTACCCTATTGAGTCGGGCGACATGTGGGAGCACTAGGATGAGTCTGTCAAATTACATTTCTACCTTTGCTTGCAATCGATGGGCAATCTCTCAATCTATGATCAGTCTTTCCACATCTGAAACAACTACATGTACCAGCACTTTCCCAGATGGTTCATCCACACTTCTGACAAGTAGGGAAGGAACATCCACTAGAAACACTACCATGTGACTTAGAGCTTGGAGCCCAATCATAGTAAACTTAGGCATCGAAGCACTATCTGTGAAGACCCGAAGTATACCCTAGGAGTAAGATGGCGTATAGAAACCCGAAAGGGCCTACACAAGTCACTTATCATACATCATACAAGATAATAAAAATAAATATTTCCAAGTTTAGCAATCTTATATAATAAAAGAGTTTGACAAAGCGAAAGTCTACCATAGTCTCAACAAGCCATCTAAATATCAAATGGAGTGGTTGGGACATAAACCCATACACAAGATACATCATACGGAAACTCTAAAGATATAAAAGCAAGTAAATGTGTCTCGGTCCTCGGAGCATGAGGACTCACCAACTCTTCAATCCAACAGAATGATTAACTAGCCACGAGTGTAAGGGGTAGGAGCGTTGGACCCTACATTAATGAGATAATGTCCGCACAAGTATGCATTAGTACATGGAGTGTACTAAGTATGGGGCAATATGCTAAATAGCCATGATAGCATGAATCAACAACATTTAAATCATAAGATTGGTCAATGCATTTCAAAATAAGAGACATTGGACAGCTTTGAAGAAGGGGATTCTACTTGCAAGAAGCAGCAACATAAAAATCATAATATATTAGGTTTAACTGACAAAAAGACCATGAGAGCTATGTCATGGAATCTCATATATCCCTCATACCGAAAGAAGGGGATTTTACTTGCTAAAGGTAGAATTCATACACATCATCTTTTGCTAAAGTGGATCCACTAGTTAGGCCATATAAGACGATCCTATAGGGACACGTATTTAGGGACTAGAAGTTGCTACTACAGACTTTTCTACTTAAGTCTCCACCTCAAAGACCTCTCGATGCTTAATATAAATCCCAACATAATAGAGAAAAATCAAATATCATTATAACATAGGAAATGCAATGATCAATTCTAATCCACATGTTAAATATCAAAACATAGAATAGCTCTTTAAATTACAATTCAAGCATAGGTGAGAAAACCCTTTACCAATGTGAATCCACATGTGAGAAAAACCTTCCACAATCATGATCATATTTGTATATGAGAAAAATCTTACAACAAAATTGATACTTTCATCTAAAATCATCCTAGCATCATAAAAATCATTTTCATAAGTATGCATAATCTTTCAAAATTTATAGCTCATGGGTTCATGGGTTCTTCATAGGTTCATAGTTGAAAAATCAGGAATCATGCATGAGTCCATATGGTTTTAACTAAATGGCATGTAATTACATTAAATCATGCAATGGAAGATCAAAACAACAATTTGAATCATAATTGGATGAAATTCCACGGAAAATTAAGAAGAACCCTAATTTGACCGATTGGATTTGAATTGAGAAATTGAAAACATTGGGGACCCCATTGAGGAATGGACTCCATGGGTGAATAACCACATACCTTGCTACTCAAAGACCGAGATTAATGGTGAATTGAAGACCTTGAAGTGAAGCCTAGCTTCTTCTTCTTCCTTAGGTAAAGAGGGAATTTAGGAGAATGAATTTTGTTGAGTTATTGAGAAATAGGAGAATGTGTTTAAAGTGGGTAGATTTAGGACTTAAAGTCTTTATATAGGGCTTGGTATGAAGGCCAAAATGACATAGAATAGGCTTAAAATATATAAGGAAAGGAACCAAAAGCCCCTAAGAAATAACCATCGGGCTGGTCTACGGGTCAGACCTACGAATCATAGAACTTTCTATGGTCCGTACTGGTCAACCTTAGACCAAGTACTAGGACCTTCATATTTACCCAATTTTGATAGAACACTTCTAAGGTCCGTAGGACTTCCTCTGGTCTGTAGACTCTAATAGTAGAACTCAACTTGAACCCAAAAATTTCACTAAGTCTGGATTTCTTCTACGGAACCCATCTATGACCTGTAGACCAGACAACGAACTGTCTGGGTCAACCATAGGATGAGGTACTGGACTTGGTTTTTTTTAAAATTATTTTCCCCTTTCTACAAGACTGGTTTATGACCCAAAATAACTTTCTACGAACCGTAGACTTGTCTTGTAAACTTGAACTAGTAGCCAAAATTCATGCACTTTATTTCCTTTTCAAAATACAAGGTGTTACTATATCTCCCCCTTGGGAACATTCACCCTCGAATGGAACTCAAGGAAACATAAAGAGGGTGGGTATGAGATTTAATAACCCAACATTAATACAATCACATAAATGAACATAATCAAAGAGGAAATCAACTCCAAGCTAAAACATACTCAAATATAATTTCATTAAACATATATACATGCATAAGAAAACATGAGAATGACTAAGACACATGAATCTGCAAGAATGAACCACGAGGAACTTAATATCTCAAGCTAGAATGGGATCGGAGGGAAAGATATGAGGATATTATGACATCATATTGACCTCGGCCTCCCAAGTAGCACCCTAAACCATTTGATTCCTCCATAACACCTTTACGGATGCAAATTCTTTGTTCTCAACTTTCTAACTTGCCGGTTTGAAATCTCAGCTGGAACTTCTTCGTAAGATAGACTTTCTTTTATACCAAGACTATCCAATGGTACAATAGATGTCAAATCATCGATACACTTCTTCAATAAGGACATAAGGAAACTAGATGCACCGACGATAAATCGGAGGGCAAGTCTACTGCATAAGTTATCATTCGTAATCCAAGGAAACTTGACTAGGCGCCACATCAGTGATCCAAACTAGTATTAAACATTTGTCTCAATTTATCTTTTAGCTTAAATATTTCGTTATACTCACTCTTCTTAACTTACTTATAGGTGAGTTGACTTGTATGTAGCAATAGTCGACTGTCAGTTTAAGAAAAGATTATGATTGCACCACCACCCCTCTTGAGTTTCACAAACTTGGAAGAGTTTCACTGCCACACACAATCTCTAGCACAACAAATTTATCTTTATGGCCACTATGTCACACTCCCTATCACAATCAATACTTAAATCAAAAAATTAAGACTAAAGGGTCATGTGTAACACCTCAGATTTTGAAAAATGAAGAAAAGAAATTTTTGGATTGCAATCTGGTTCTACGGGTCTCAATTATGAATTTTAGAAGCTTCTACGGAAAGGGGGAATATTTTCTTAAATTCAAGTCCCAGTAGCTTTTCGACAATTAACCAATACGGTATGTTAGTCTTTGTACGAGTCGTAGATAGGTCTCGTAGGTGAGTTCCATACTTAGTGAGATTTTGAGGGTTAAGTTGGGTTCTAAATTAGGGTCTACAGATCGTAAAAAGTTCTATGGACCGTAGACCAGTATCGTCAAAGTTGGTTCAATTTTAACAAGTTTTGGTACTTCACTACGGTTGACCATTATGGTCCATAGAAAGTCCTATGGATCATAGGTCCAAACCGTAGGGAAGGTTGGCAGTTATTTTTAAGGGATTTTTAAGTCTTTTTTCGAATTGATTAATGTCTAAACTAGGTCATTTTGGTCCTAGTTCTAAGCCCTATATAAGTCTTTTAGACCCTAAAACTTCCCATCCTAAATTAGTCCCCTAAATTCTTAAATTCTCTCCAAGATCACCCCTAAAATATTCATAAGAACTAAGGAAGAATAAACCTAGGGTTTGGCTTCAAGAACTCAAATTCACCATAACAATTGGTCTTTGAACTCTAAGGTATGTTAATATTCACCTATGGAGTTCTTTCCTTCATAGGGTTCCTAAAATATCCAATTTTTGTAAAGATAGATTCTCAATTCAAGTTAGGGTTTTATTCAATCTTCATGGGTACTTTTCAATTTTAATCAAATAGATTGTCTTCTATCTATTTATGCATGAATTGAAGTAATTACATGTTTTGGAGTTAAATTCATATGAACCCATGCATGATCCATGAATTTTAGACTATGAACACATGATTAAGCTTCTGAACTATGGAAGACGAATTTATGAAGATATGCATGTTCTTTCATTGGAATTGACATAAATGATCTAAGGTTGCTTTGAGAGTAAAGCATCAATGTTGTTGTTGTTATTGTTGTGCAAGGTCATTCTCACATAAAGGATTCATATGGTTGAAATGTTTTCTCACCTAAGTTGAACCAAGATTTAGGAGCTATTCTAAATGAACACTAGCTTGGATGGGTTACTTTATTGTGTATTTCCATTGGTAATAAGATAAATATGATTAATGATTATTTTGCAGGATTTACTCTTAGCACTAAGAGGATATTGAGATGGGAACTCTCCCATTAGAAGAGGTCGAATTTCTAGTAGCAATATCCCTATCTCATAACTATGTTCCACCATAGGTTTGTCTTACATAGACAAAAGATTGTGGATCCACTTTAGCTCAAATCTATGGTTCTTACCTTGGCAAGTAAGGACATCTCTATTCGGTGTGGGATAGACACTAGATTCCATATTATATAGCTCACATGGTCTATGTCGGTTATATGGTACATTTCCCACAATAATGAACTAAGATTACTTTCTAAAGTATCTCACAACTGTTTTAAATACGTTTAGCTTGCATTGACCATGATTATGGCTTATGTTTTCTAACTTGTTATCCTACGATTAAGCTTGGTCGTTGTGTCATGTAAAGTCCTTTTTAGCATGATTTATAACTCTTATTCATTGTTATCATACTTAGTACATTTCATGTACTAATGCATACTTGTGCTCACATTGTTTCACTAATGTAGGGTCTGATGCTCCTACCTCTCATACTCGTGGCTAGTTGAATTTATTGGCTTTTAAAGATTGGTCAGTCCTCATGTTTCGAGGACCAAGACACTTTTGTGACTATCTTTATTTTCAGTTGTTCAGTAGGTGATGTATGGGTTACATCCCGTTCACTTTTCTTATGATGTATTAGATGGCTTCTTGAAACCTATGTAGACTTCCGCTTTTTTTAAACTCTTTATTGATATAAGATTGTTCTTGAAATCATTATTTATATTATCTTGTATGATGTGTATTAAGTGGTTTGTGTATGACCTCTCCGGGTTCTATACGTCATGTTACACCTAGAATGTACTTTGGATCGTGCCATCATGGTTCGCTCATGTGATTTGACCCGAAGCAACCGACCAAGAAGAGATAAGTATCCATAAAATTTGAGTTGTAGAAAAATTACTACACATACAAAAGGGAAAAAACGTGCAAAAGTGGGAGTTAATTTTCTCCTAAAACCAGCTAAGTCTCTTCTTCAAATAAGAAGCCAATATACGCAACATGAACAAATCTTTTTACAAATAAAATTCTTCCATAAACACACAAGACTGAAGAAAGAAAGCCACTAGATAATTAGAATTGGTGTAATTACTACGATAAGTGTGATAACGATCAAGGAAGGAAAGGAATGAAGAAAGAAAGGATGTGTGGATTAATACTCAAGTTATTGAAATTATGGGCAACAAGGGACTAAAACCCTCACCTCCCAATTGACTTCAACAACCTAAATTCAACCCAAGGAAGAATAATCAAATGAAACCAAGAATCACAAAGGGGTAACACTTTGATTAATCAAACACAAGAAGTTAACAAGCAATCCCAAGAGTTCACCCTAATTACTCACTAATTACTCACTAAGAAGATACTATAATTTGAGAGTCAATATTCAATATAGTCTAAGTCTTCCCAAAATAAAAGAGACTACTATTTATACTAAAAAAATAAACAAGACACTTTTTGACAATTTTACCCTTAATGAGATAAGGGTCTTGTTTGGTTGCCTTCTTTTGTGAATTCTTGAATTCATGAAATGGTCATTTCCACACATGGCCTCTTTCCTTCTTCCTTCTCATTTTGATGTACCTTACACACATTGTATGTTCTTCTTTGGTGACCTTCAAGCTCCTCTAATGCTTCCCTTTTCATGAACATTGCTTGTAGGCATTGGAGATCCTTTGCTTGACTCCGTGTGAATGGTCTTGAGGGGTATATGCCACTCATGTTAGTGTCATCCATGCTGCCCATGTTATCATCCTCCCCTTCTTGAAAATGATTCGTCCTTGAATCCAAAGGATCACCTACAACACAAGGAGACAAATCACTAACATTGAAAACATTATGAACATTATACTCACTTGGTAGGTCAATCATGTAAGCATTGTCATTGATTCTCTTGAGTACTTTGAAGGGTCCATCCCCTCTTGGGCTTAGCTTCCCTTTTCATACTTGTGGAAACCTCTTCTTTCGAAAATGCACCCACACCCAATCATCTGGATTGAAGATCACTTCCTTTCTCCCTCGATTCTTTCGAATGGCCACCTTTCAATTGTTCTTTTCAATGGCCTCTTTGACCTTGGCATGAATGTTCATCATCTCCTTTTCCCTTTTCTTGGCATCTAGGCTCACAACAACATCGCTAGACAAAGGAATCATGGTTAATGGAAACAAAGGTTTAAAACCATAACATGCCTCAAATGGAGACATTCCAATAGAGGAGTGGAAAGACCGATTATATGCAAATTCACTCAAGGGTAAACGGTCTTCCCAAGTAGTTGGGGTTCCTCTAATCATGCATCGAAGCATGCTTCCAAGAGTCTGGTTGACTACTTCAGTTTGTCCATCCGTTTGAGGATGGCAAGAAGTAGATAACATAAGTTTGGTACCAAGTGTACCCCATAGACTCTTCCAAAAATGACTAAGAAACTTGGAGTCCCTATCACTAACAATGGTTTGAGGTACTCCATGCAATTTAAGCACATTGATAACAAACAAAGATGCTACATGGGATGCATCATCACATTTATGGCATGGAATAAAATGAGCCATTTTAGAAAATCTATCCACTACCACAAATATACTATCATGTCCTCTTTTAGTCCTAGGAAGTCCCAACACAAAGTCCATAGAAATATCTATCCATGGACCATTTGGAGTAGGAAGAGGAGTATACTTACCTTGGGGCCTAGTCGTGGATTTGGCTTGCTTGCATTCTAGACATTGTCCACAAATCCTCTCCACATCATGCTTCATCTTGGGCCAAAAGAACTGCTCCTTAAGAATATCAAGTGTTTTTGGTACCCCAAAGTGTCCCATCAAACCCACCACTATGAGCCTCCTTGACAAATAACTCTCTCCATGAGCTTATGGGCACACATGCTCGGCCATCTTTGAACAAGAAACCATAAACCAATTGGTACCTATCAACTCGCTTCCCTTGACTAAGATTATCAAAGGTATCTTTGAAGTCGGAATCCATAGAATAGAATCCCTTTAAGCTTTCAAACCCCATCATTCTAGAAACCAAGGTATTGACCAATACAAACCTTCGTGATAGAGCATCCGCTACCACATTTTCCTTGCCTTGCTTGTAGTTGATCACATATGGAAAGGTTTCAATGAATTCAACCCACTTAGCATGTCACTGGTTCAACTTGGATTGCCCCTTGAGATGCTTCAAAGACTCATGATCGGTCCTTATCACGAACTCTTTGTGCCACAAGTAGTGTTGCCAATGGGCCAACACTCGCACAAGTGCATACAATTCCTTGTCATAAGTTGAGTACTTGAGTGTAGCTCCCTTTAATTTTTCACTAAAGAAAGCTAATGGTTTTCCTTCTTGCATCAACACACCACCTATACCAACACCTGAAGCATCACATTCAATTTCAAAGGCCTTGTCAAAGTTGGGTAGTTGGAGCAAGGGTGTAGAACTCAACATCAATTTCAAGGCTTGAAAAGACTTCTCCTACTCCTCACCCCATACGAAAGGTACATCTTTCTTGATTAGTTTGGTCAAAGGTGAAGCAATTGAACTAAAGCCCTTCACAAATCGCCGATAAAACTTGCTAACCCATGAAAACTTCTTACCTCAGTTGCACTGGTTGGGGTCGGCCAAGTCTTGATGGACTCCACCTTCTCGTCATCAACCTCAATCCCATTTGCACTAACCACAAAACCCAAAAACACAACTTTATCAACACAAAATGAACATTTCTTGAAATTAGCAAAGAGACGCTCTCGTAGTAGGACATCAAACACTTGTTTCAAATGGGATACATGTTCCTACATTGTCTTACTATACACAAGTATGTCATCAAAATACACCACAACAAACTTGTTGATAAAAGGTTTGAGAACATGGTTCATCAATCTTATGAAAGTGCTTGGGGCATTCGTCAATCCAAATGGCATCACAAGCCATTAATACAGCCCAAACTTTGTCTTGAAGGTCGTCTTCCACTCATCACCCAGTTTCATACGAATTTGATGATACCCACTTCGAAGGTCAATCTTGGAGAAAATAATAGAACCACATAGCTCATCAAGCATATCATCAAGTCGAGGAATGGGATGTCGATACTTCACCGTGATCTATTTACGGCTCTACAATCAATACACATTCTCCAAGTGCCATCCTTTTTGGGAACAAGAATTACCGGTATGGCACAAGGACTTAGGCTTTCTTTGATCAACCCCTTCTCAAGAAGCTCTTCCACTTGCCTTGATAGCTCTTTGGTTTCTGCCGGGTTACTCCTATAAGCTGGATGATTGGGGATTTGTGAACCCGGTATAAAATCTATTTGGTGCTCGATTCCCCTCAAAGGTGGTAATCCAGTGGGCATCTCATCTGGAAATAGCTCATCATAGCCCTGCAAAAGAGAAGAAATAATACTAGGCAAAGTGCTAGTATCTTGGTTAGCATGTAATAAAAGGTTGGTGTTGACAAGGCACACTAGAAAGCATTCCTCATCCACACCCTTTAAACACTTGCTTGGCTTTGCTATCATGCACATGTTCTTATTATTTTTAACTAAGGCACTCCCCTCCTTTGGAACGATGGTGGAACTTTCACCTTCATCTTTTCCCGCCTCGTCTTTTATTCTCTCCCGAAGCTCCTTCATAGCCCGATAGTCCTCACTCACTTGATATGGAGTAAGAGGTGCAAGCACATACTTTTTACCTTCAATCACAAAAGTGTATTTGTTGGATCTCCTTTGGTGCACAACATCTCTATCAAATTGCCAAGGTCTCCCCAACAGTAGGTGACATGCCAACATGGGAACCACATCACAAACCAATTCTTCATTGTACTTTCCCACACTAAACCGAATACTTGCTTGTTTGAGGACCTTCATCTCTCCACTCTCGTTGAGCCATTGTAGCTTATAAGGATTGGGATGCTTGTTGGTTTGTATTTTCATACGCTCCACCAAGGAACTACTCACCACATTGGTGCAACTCCCGCTATTAATGATTAAAGAACACACTTTATCTTGGATTTTGCACCTAGCATGAAATAGATTCTCCATTTGGTCAAGTTCTTCTTTTGCAAGGGCTCCCATAATTCTTCTCACAACACATGAAAGATTGACATTCATGTTCAAGTCTTCATCATCATCAAGCAAAGACTTTCCCTTCTTCATGAAGCAAGCAAAATTCACCCTCTCGTCCAACCTTTCTTCTTCATCCCCTGAAGCACCTTCTTCTCCTTCACCCCTATCTCCCTCTCCCTCTCCCTCTCCCTCATTTTTTTCTTCACCCTCATCTTCATCTTCAGTCTTATATCCATCACGAAGAGCAACAATTGTTCTCCTATTTGGACACTCACTAGCAACATGTCCCCTCCCTTGGCATCTAAAGCATTGAATTGTAGAGGGTCGAGGAAAGTTAGGTTTAACATAGTTACCTCCTTGTGGTTGCTCACTTGCCTTGGATTTGTGATCAAGCTTGACTTGGGCAACTTGACCTCCACCTTTAGGTTGCTCCCTAGAGGATGTTGTCTTCCAATTATCTCTACCTTTTCTCCATGTGGAAGTTAAAGAACTTTTGGCCTTGTATGAGTTTTTTTCTTTCAAATCTGCTTCTACCTTTGAGGCATCATGGAAAGTCGCTTCAAGAGTCTCATAGTGCTTAAGCTTCAAGGGCTTCAAGATATCATACCTCAAGTTTGCCACGAATCGTATCACCGTACATTCCATATTCTCTTCAATTTTAGACTTCATCCGCAAGTTCTCAAACTCATCATAATATTCTTCCACAGTTTTGGTACCTTGCCTCAACATGTACACCTTCTTGAGCACCTCTTGGTAGTAGTTTGGAATCAAGTATCTCAACTCCATAAATGCAATCAATTCTTTCCAAGTAGGTAACTCGTAGTTATGATGGCTCTCTCTTTCCCTCCTTTTGGACTCCCACCAGGTTGATGCGTACCCCTCAAATTGCGTGAGAGCATACTTCGCCTTCAAAGTTTCTGAGATATTATTTGTGAGAAAGATCCGCTCACTTTGAATTTTCCATTCCAAGAACTCATCGGGGTCACTACTTCCTTTGAACCTTGGAAGTGTGACCTTGATTGTGTTCAATCCCCTATCTTGATGATCATTCCTCTCTCTAAACCTATTTCCTCTATTTCCCATCCTATCGCCTCTATATCCCATCATATCTCCTCTATATCCCATTCTATCTCCTCTATTCCCATATTCTTGATCTCCCATCCTTGGTCCCACCCCAAGTCTCGAGGTCGTACTCCATTTACATCCCTACCTCTAAGCTCCCAAAACTCATCATTATTGAACTCCTCATGAATTTCATCATAGAGGGGATTTTGGTATTGGTAGTATTGGTAGGGCATTTGTGGTGCATTTTGTGGATGTGATGTGGGTTCATGAAAAGATGCATTTGAATCATTTCGAAATGGTTTTTGGTATTGGACTTGGTTGGCCACAAAAGGAAGATTCTCCTGTGGCGGGTGATAGGGTTATGGATTTGGATGTGGCGTAGGCTGTCTTAGGTGGTTTGGAGGGTTGGGAGTTTGGAAAGTAGGGTGTTGGTAGTTTTGGGTTCGGCTTTGTGGAGGAGAACATAGATTATGAGCTTGTCCCGGAGCAAGGGTGGTGGAATGCACCGATGCCCTCCTTATCTCATCATATTCGGGTTGAATTTCTTTCCTTCTATTTTCATTTTCCACCCGTACCAACCTTTCCTCCATACCTCCCATCATTCCATTCCTTTCCGCTACTTGCTTAGAGATGTTGGTGAGAACCTCCATGATGTTCTTCGAGCTCTCCCCAACTGGACTTGTATTAGACATGATACCTACAAAACTCAACAAACGAGATTAGTAGAAAAGCCTCACGTCACTCGTATGTAGCTCTCAACTCACCTTTTATGGCGTCGTCTCAAAATTGATAGTGAACTAGCTCTGTTCAATCAACTCAAGATCACCTATCCTTTGTGATGGAGTGGATTCTTGCGACTCTTGAAAGAAGGACGACCCAAAAAAAAGAAAAAAAAACTAACGGACTTGAATCAAGAAGGTTATCAACGAATTAAGATGAGAAAAGTAGAATAAAGAAGCACCAAAAGATTCGGACTCAAAATAAACCAAGTAACAAAAGTAGAAGAATTACTTGTTGTTACTTAATTTAAAGGATCGAAGAAATTATTTGATGATTAAAACTAGTTAACAAGTAATCAAAGTTGCTAATTAAATGTTAAATAGTTGGAAACTAGCAGAAAAATGAGTTTAAAAGAAGAAGAAGTGAATTTGGACACTTACAAAAATATTTAAGCCTCAAAGAAGTCCATCACTTGTAAGACTTTGATTGGATGATTTGATGATTAAAACTAGTTAACAAGTAATTAAAGATGTTAATTAATTGTTAAATAGTTGGGGAATTGAAGGGAAAAATGGTAGAAAAAGAATCACGAAGTTTGGACACTTAGAAAAATTTCTAGGTCCAAAAATTATTCATATTTAAAATATTTTTGGGGTCTTAAAAAGAACCTGCATGTTTTGGTCTCTGAAACTGACGCACACGCGCGTCAGGTGCGTCTGGGCATCGTTGGCAGGTTGTCTGCTGCGCTGGCTGCTGATGTGTCGGTCCACGTGGAACTTTTTTTTTTTTGTTTATTTTTTTTTTCAAATTTCATTTTTTTATTCTTTCTTTCTTTTTTCCAAAATTCCACTAATGGACCCCAAAAAAACACATTTGACCAACTTTGACTTGAAAGGTTGGATTAAATGTACTTTCTTCTTTCTTCTTCTTCAAGAGCAAGTTGAAGACACCAAGAACACACACTAAACCCCAATACACTCAAATCAACTCGAAATTGGCTCAAAATTTAGGATTTTCTTCCCTTCAACTAAGAGAACAAAGTCCACTAATTATTAACCTCCAATTTCTCCTCAATCAAAAGACTCATTTTCAAAATTTGAAAAGTTTGAAAAAGCTTGAAACCCTTCAATGGTAACTTCACTTCTACAACTCCAAATTGAACAAAATTTGAAACCTAGACTCAAAAAACACTAGGGAACAAAGATCTAGTGTCAAAAACAATAAATCAAAACAAAAAAAAATCAAATTATTTTTTTTGATAATTTTTTTGGAATCTTTTTTTAAACCAAGACTAGATTTGTAAGAACAAATCTAAACCTAGGCTTTGATACCAAATAATAACGATCAAGGAAGGAAAGGAATGAAGAAAGAAAGGATATGTGGATTAATACTCAAGTTATTGAAATTATGGGCAACAAGGGACTAAAACCCTCACCTCCCAATTGACTTCAACAACCTAAATTCAACCCAAGGAAGAATAATCAAATGAAACCAAGAATCACAAAGGGGTAACACTTTGATTAATCAAACACAAGAAGTTAACAAGCAATCCCAAGAGTTCACCCTAATTACTCACTAATTACTCGCTAAGAAGATACTATAATTTGAGAGTCAATATTCAATATAGTCTAAGTCTTCCCAAAATAAAAGAGACTACTATTTATACTAAAAAAATAAACAAGACACTTTTTGACAATTTTACCTTAATGAGATAAGGGTCTTGTTTGGTTGCCTTCTTTTGTGAATTCTTGAATTCATGAAATGGTCATTTCCACACATGGCCTCTTTCCTTCTTCCTTCTCATTTTGATGTACCTTACACACATTGTATGTTCTTCTTTGGTGACCTTCAAGCTCCTCTAATGCTTCCCTTTTCATGAACATTGCTTGTAGGCATTGGAGATCCTTTGCTTGACTCCGTGTGAATGGTCTTGAGGGGTATATGTCACTCATGTTAGTGTCATCCATGCTGCCCATGTTATCAAATAGTTACCACCCTAGTAATATCACACTTCAGTAATTACATTGACCTTTTTGTTTGTCATAGTTTAATTACAAATGTATTGTTTGGTTGCATAAATTACAATCATAAGGTTATATTTAATTTTATGAATAAAAGTTAATCATCTAAAATTAAAATTTTATATTAGACAAATGGGAGACTTCAACTAATCTAATACAGTACACCTATGATCGGGAAATTATAAATAATAGTGAATCAAATATTTTAAATATATTATCTTTTGAAAATGTATTAATCAACAAACATATGTTCTTAACTAATAGTATTTTTTTAAAAAATTATTTGTGTTTTTCAAATTAGTATATATTAATTAAATTAATAATAAAAACTAAAAGTACAACATTTCTATGATGCGAGCATCATAAAATACATGTTTACAAAAAGATTAATATTATAAATATAATGTCATAAATTATGAAAATATTTGACCAAAGGATAATCTATAGAATCTAACTTAAAAATAAATGACTTGCAATGTAAAGTATAAAGTCAATACTACTAGAACAAACGAAATTAAAAATATAACATCAGTTCTAAATTTGAAAAGAAATTTAATGTAATACTTTTATGTCAAATTTCAACATAACATATATAAATGTTATTTGAAATAAAAAAAAGAAAAATGTAAATCTATAACCTTATTTAATAATGAATTTTTCTTCAATTAAAAAATTAGAATACTAGCAAAAATATGCTAATGAAAAAGATAAACATAGAATAAATAAATAAATAAATAAAATAGATAAAATACAAAAAATTGCATGGAATCAAAAGAAGTAAAGGTTAAGAGTAGGAAATGAAATATAAATAATATAAAATAAAAAATAGATTTTTTGAAGAAAAAAATAAAAAAGAATTTAAAATAATAGAACTTATAATAAATTTAAAAAAATAATAAAAAGAAGAAATTAAAAGGTAATCAGGTTGTAATTACACCATGTAATTATCAGTTATTCACAAATCACAAACCCTCCCTGAGAATTAGAGAGTGCAGCTACCCTCGCTGACAATAACACTAAATAACGTGTTGACCAAGCAATTGCATGACCAACCAAATATGATGGATAGTATAATTACACCAAATTCAATTATTAGAGTGACTTTCCAAACATGCCCTAAAAAGAATTTAGTTGGGGACAAGTACTTTGTTTCCCAAAGAGAAGAAGAACATGTTTTGATTAGCTTATTTGAAGTGTTTTTAAGGCAAAATAGTTTTAAATAACTTTTATTATATTTACGTAAAATAAAAAATATTTTAAAATTTAAAAGGTAAAAATAGACCAAAAATTATAAATTACAATTACTAACTTATGACTATAAGCCCGTCCAAATAAGTTTTATAGTCTAACTTGGGCAATTATTTTTTTTGAAACTAAGCATATGCTCTATAAAAGCAAACTAATTACAAACATATACCCTTTTATATTTATGCCCCTAAATAACTACAATAAATACCCCTTTTCCTTGTAACTTTAGTCATTTAGGTCATTGTTAATTCTTTTGTTTTTTATTTCTCTACTTTTTCTTTTTTTTTTCTTTTTATGTTTCTTTGTTCATTTAAATTTCTTAAAATTATTTTGTCCTTTATTTCTTTTAAGCTATAATCTAATTTATACTAAATATTTATTTCATACACTTCCTTTCTTCTTCTTTTATTCTCTCGTTTATTTCTTCATTTGTTTTTTTTCTCTATTTCTTTTTTTCGCATTTTTTTATATTTATGTATTTTTGGTCATTTATTTTTTCCAAGTTACTTTATCCTGTATTTTCTTTTTACTCAATAATCTAATTCATGCTCATTTTTATTTTATATACTGCCTTTTTTTCTTTTATTTTTTTATTTTTTCTCATATATATCTTTATTTATTTATTTATTTTCTCTATTTCTTTGTTTCCTTCTTTTATTTTTCTCATTTTTCCCCTTTTTTCTTTTATTGGTTCCTATTATTATTATTTTTCATTTTTATTCTTTATTTTTTATTTTGTTTATTTTATGTTCCTTTGCTTTTCTTTTCTCCTTTTTTTCTAATTATTTTTTATTCTTTAATTATTTTATTCCCTTTTCATTCATTTTTTTTTCTCAAATCATTATATTCTTTATTTTTTCACCAAAATTTAATTTCATATTTTTGGTCCTTTTTTATTTTATTTTTCTATTTCAATTAATTTTCTTTTCATTTTTTTATTTGCTTGTTCTGTAATGATACTATCACTGTTAGAGCATTCAAAACGGGTGGGGACAGCCCAACCCAACCCATTATTGGAGTAGGGTTGAGATAGATTTTTCAAGCCTATTGCAAACTAGTGCTTATATCTCCAGTCCATATAAGCACTTGGCCCTTGAGGCTTTAGCGGGGTCGGGTCGGGTCGGGTCGGGTTCGGCCCATGGGCCAAAACTTTTTATTTAAGGGTAACTAACAATAATCTCACTAGTATATACTTTAATTACTTAAATACACACTATGTTGTAATATTATGAATCTTAGTAGATTTTGGTACGTTCAGATACATATATCTCGGAATAAATAGACTCAAAATCAAGTTCATTTGTTATCGATACACTCTATCCAAGTAGATTCACATGTATCTAGGATACAAGACAAATATCACGTACTCACCTCCCTCCCATCATCTTGTCACTCTCTTATCTCGCTCGCGTATCTGATATGTGAGATACATGTTAATTACACTAGATTTTTTGCTAATGTTATTGAAACAACACCATTGTTTGCCATATTCGACCCTTTTTGACAACTCTAATCACAATCTATTTATACACTTTCATGGTATCATTGATGTATGCTTCAATACGTTAGTGAAACCTCCATGATACGATCACATTATATTTATATACTAATATGATATCATTGAGATTTGATTCAATCTGTAATGATACCATCCACAGTATATCTATATATATTCATGGTATAATTGATGTGTCTTTCAATCATTTAGTGACACCCCCATGATACCATCATATATTGACATAGTATCATTAAATATTGTTTCATATAATTAGTAACACTTCTCAGATAATGTATGATACCATCAGAATACTCGAATATACTATTGTGGTAGCACAAGAGTTTTATTTCTTCGTTCATTCACAATACTACTCATTTATTAATGATACTTTAACAATATATACATATATCGTTAAGGTATCATTAAGATTTCATACATTCATTCATATACAACCAACATATATAATGTGTTGGTATTATCAACTAATAAACAGTCTTTCAAGGGAGAAACTCATATTTATCAATGATATCATCATAACTATCACATACAAACATGGTATCATTAAGGAATATTTTATAGAATTTGTAACACTCTTCAGATCAAGTATGATACCATCATTATATATAAGTATACTATTGTGGTAGCACTAAGGTATCATTCATTCATTTATTTACAAAACTAATAGTTCCTTAATGAAACCATAACAGTATGAGCAGAGGAACTCGTAGTTACTCAATAATACCATCACAAAATAACATATACTGGCATGTTATCATTAGGAATTGTTTCATATAATCAGTACCATTCCTCAAATTATGTATGATACCAGCACAACATATATATATATGTTCATGGTTAATTGAGGTTTACTCTAGTCCTTCGATGAAACCTTCATGATACTATGACAATATATCTATATACTTTCATTGTATCATTGATGTTTACTTCAATTTTTCAATGAAACTTTCATATGTCATCAAAATATATCTATTTATTATCATGGTATCATTCATGAGGATTGCTTCAATCCTGTTTTGAGACCTTCATGAAGTCGCTATATTGTAGTTATGAACATACTTTTATGGTATCATTGAGGTTTGCTTAAGTCCCTAATAAAATCAGTCACAATAAATTTATATACTCTCATGGTATCATAAAGGTTTGATCTAGTCCTTTAATGAGACATTCCTTAGTCATGATTAATGATTTATTGTTGTGATTTATTTATTATTTTATTTTTATTAATCTAAAAATAAATAAATAATAATAATTTTATATTTTTCTATCTTAGATTTTGATAAGCAAGCTGGTTAACTATGCTATTTTTCTAATTTATTTATTATTGTAGTTTAGTTATTTTGTTATATTTTTAATTAATCTAAAATTAGATCATTAATATTTGAAATTCTTATATTAATTTTATTTTCTTAAAAAGGGAAAATGCATAAGTACCCCCAACCTATGTCCAAAATCCCAGAGACACACCTAACATTTACTAAGGTCCTATTACCCCCCCCCCCCCCCGGAACTTATTTTATATATAATTTTCTACCCCTTTTCGACCTACGTGGCACTATCTTGTGGGCCCAGTGCGTGTTGATAATTTTTTCAAGGATAGCGCCACGTAGGTCGAAAAGGGGTAGAAAATTATATATAAAATAAGTTCAGGGGGGTAATAGGACCTTAGTAAAGGTTATGTGTGTCTCAGGGATTTTGGGCATAGGCTGGAGAGGGGTACTTATGCATTTTCCCTCTTAAAAAGGTAAAAATATCTATAGAGAGAAAGAATTAAAGAAGATAAACTAACAAAAAAAGAAGAAAGAAAGAATAATAAAAATATTATCAAATGATATCTCTAATAATGGATAAAATGAAAACAAATTAGAAAAAATAAAAGAGAAAATTAAAATAATATATGAGAAAGAACAAAATTAATGAACAAAAAAAAATTATTTTATTTTTCTAAAAAGGTAAAATATAGAAAATGAAAAAAAAGGTAAACTAATAAAAAAATAAAAGTAACGAAAATGTTACCAAATGGCATCTCTAATAAACGGTAATATTAATATAACAATAAAAATCATAAATGAGAAAAGAATGAAAGAGAGAAATAAATAATAAATATAAGAAAAGAACAAAAGTAATTTATTTTATTTTCTTTTAAAGGTAATAAATATAGAAAGAGAGAAAAAAGAAGATAAACTAACCAAGAAAGAAAGAATACAAATATTATCAAATAGTATTTCTAATAATGGATAAAAAATTTAATTAAAAAATACAAAATAAAATAAAAATAATTAATAATAAGACAAAATACTTGACCAAAGTGAATTGAATCTAAATATAAATAGGAGTGGGATGAAATTAGGCTTAAACTAAAAGGGGTATGAACTGTAATTTCTTTCTAACCGAATGACATTCCTGAATTACTTTAGATTTGACTATAAAATTATAATTCTTGAAAAATGTAATAGGTAAATAACTATAATTAATCATAAGGGTATATTAGGAATTAAGTGTAAAATTATCCATTGATTTTATAAAGTAGAATAGACCAAGGGAGTAATTCTAAATTATGTATTTTTGTTGTCTTTTTTGTTTGGGTGGTGAGTTGAACAATTCTATTGGAGAATACGTGGCATTTAAATATGTTTTTTTTTTTTTTTAGAATTGAAAGAAGTGGATAAAATTTGAGAAAGTTTGGAGCCACAAAGTGAGTGATAAAGAGATTGTAGAATAGAGAATGTTGGGTAGATGATTGATGGCTGCAAGGATAACATTCCGGCCACCAGAGTTCACCAAAAAACACCATAAACCCCTCATTTCTCTTACTAAAAGAATACCAACTTGTATATATTGCACAACCACAACAAAACCTGAAATTGAACTAGAGTTCATTGGCGTACGTACGTGCATAAGAATATTTATGCCTTTCAACTTGTATGTTTTGTTAATCAATATTACTTTGTTGCAGCCAAAACCAGATGAAAATGGCAACTACCCTATGGATAAAACAAAAGCAGTAAGTGGTGAGAAGCTGCTGAGGAACATCATGTCAGAGAATAAGATAGAGTTGTATGCTGCATATGTGAGTGACTTCACTTTTATTTTCTTCTTTTACTTTAATCTCACTCTACTACTAATTCATACCTGCAAATACAAAAACTAAATTTCATTTCATGAGTCCACGTTAAAATTATAACTTGGAATTGGCCGATCGAACAAAAGTAAAGTCAAGAGACGAATAAAAACTCTATCATAGAAATATCTTTTTTTTTCCCGAGTAAAAGTTGCAGGCAGAGCATAAGTTGTGTGTCTGGACAACACATTAAGTCGGAAGACAACATTAGAACCAATTCAATTTCAGAACCAAGCTAAAAATAAGAACCCGACAGCTGACATTATAAAACCAAACAGTTACCATGTGCAGCTACTCCTAATTTTCTTATTGAGATACGACACGACATGGTAACAAGTAACATGTTCAATTATTCCTAATTTTTTCATTGAGCCTAAAACAGGAGATGGTGACTATCAGTTGTCACAAACGCTAGGACCATAAAAAAGAATTAGGTGTACATATGCAGTTGTATGTTCAATTTCTACTGTAAATTTGTTAGAAAAATTATCGAATATAAGCTTGGAGGGGAGAGCAAATCAACCCTTACCGAGAAGGTTCAAATCTTGAGATATGAATTTGCAAGTTACAGATAAGAAGTTGTAAACAAAGGCTAAGATCGATCATCAAGCAGCCTATTACAACACTTGCAAGTATTTAAAAGTATAATCAATTCAGGTGTAGTGTAAGTGATATATGTTATAATACTCGATTAGAACGATGAGAAAGCTCTCAACACTGAACAGTACTCTAGGGAGTGAGGACAATAATAAAAGATCTGCAAAAGCAAATTATGGAGAGTTTAACGAATACAAGAGCACTCTGAATCTTCAGAATTGAAATAAAAATAACTATCTTAAAGGAGGAGGATCTAGCTTCAGGGAACATGAGACAACTTTTAACAGATTCCTACCTTCGGTTAAAATATGTCTCCGCTCACACCTGAATGACTTATCTCCTTAAAATTGTTTCTCAGACTTACTCTGCGTTGGCCATTTCTAATAATTGGTATAGATAGAGTAATAGAATTTAATCAAAATTTCTGCCTCCTATCGAAGACAACATATACCACTACCAACATGAAGGAAACCAACTCCGGGAAAAAACCCCTATTGTATGAGGCTGGTGAGATCTGAATCATTAATTTCTGTCTCCTATCAAAGACCACATATACCATTAGCAACACGCGGATGTATCACCTACTTCATTGGAAGAGTTCTATCCCTCAACAGGAGCAAGAAAGGACTGGTTAGGCCCCTTCTATTCCGTTCTTTTTTCGTAGTGCATTGGAAACACTTAGCTTATCCTTATCTCTTTGACATAGTTATCTGAAGCACCCCATAGTGTTGATTACAAATCAACTTCTTCTTTCTCTAAGCTGTAGAAAAACTATTCATATCACCTTATTATAACTGGTCTCTCATGGTTTAACGAATAAGAAGACTAATATATGATATGTTTTTTTACCAATTGGCTAGCCACTTGTTCTTATCAAATATAAACACGACAATAGTCTAACGTATAAAGTAATTCATGCCATGTTTCCATGATAAAACACCAGCCTTTACTACTTTAGAATCTTCCTAAGAAATTACAATGTAGTAACAGCCATTTTAGATATTAAACATGAAAAGATGCATTCATAAGTAGGCAAGCACAAAGGATACTTAATGCCTATGCTTCTTCATGTGTTTATAACTGCTTTAAAGAATAGGAAGGAATATATATTTGAGATAAAAGGCGTGAAGATTAATTGATTGTGTAGGAGGGACACAGTGTGCGACATGAGATTTACAACTAATGAAACACATAACTTATAAATCATGTGGATCAACTGTTAAGACTATGAAACAAAATTATGAATTAATCGTTGTCTAATTTAGAATCTTCACCAGACAATCAAAATAGGAGCATGATTTTGGAATCGTTTTAGTAATATAAATATTAATATTCCCATCTATGGTACTGTAATTCAGAGCACTGCTACAGAAGTAACAGAGAAGGTCTCAACTTTCTAGCGAAAATTGTAGTACATCAAATTATTTGCTCTATGTATTTGTGGTTCAAAATGGATCTGATATTTGGCAAACTACACATCAATAAACTATTACGCAAGTTGGTTCTATATGCATGAGTGACAGCTTTCTGTACCTCCAAAAGGTTAAAATAGATAGACCTTTCTTAGCTCAAATACACATCAACACGTATAGTCATCTTGTATTATACTGCAAAGGTGAGAATAATATTCAGTTTTCTACCAAAAACATGGATTTAAGAAGTTGAGTGTGCACTCTCAATGCAATAGTTGCCAATACTTGTTTTTCGATGACATGGAGTACTTGTCAATATTGTCGTTATAAAATAGTTGATATCAAGTAAGTAAATATAAACTGAACTTGAAATAGTACAAAATTGTATCATATATAGTATATAGAATGATAATTAGGAAATCAAGGTGATAATCCCATCGGAACACACAGAGCTTTGTAACAAACAAAAGCAAATATCAGATATACTTATCAGAGGGAAAAGTTAACCAAAAATCAGTAGTTGAGAGCATAGTATAAAAATTTAGCATCATGGTGCTCCATCAACTTCCTTATAATTTTTGAAAACATTGTCACCGGCATACCATAAGAAAATATTAGAGATGCAAATGTATCAAACATCAGAATAATTATACAAAATATTTATTGACAACCAAATCCTTCATAACTGTACAACTCTATGTAGCAGAATTAAGTGAATGATTTTCAACCAATTAAAGAATCTCCAAAAAGTATTAATTTATGAAATAGGTCTAACTACAGTGACGCTTGGCAAAACTTACATGAATACACAGTTATAAGCATGATTAACATAGTATGTACCACTTGAAGAACTTAAGGATTACTAAAAGAATCTCATAAATGATAACCCAAAAAAAATGAAATCAGTCAGAACGTCAGAGTTGATTCATCTGAATGCCTCAGCCCAACGCAAAGAAAGGATGTGTACCTTTTTATTCGAAGGGGGAAATCTTTGAGGAATTGGAATGAAACGTCTGTCTCTGAATTTGGGCACAAAATGAATCTGTTGTTTCCATAAGGGAAGTTTTTCAAGTGGAAGATGAATATGCAACGCGTGGATTGTATTCTGTGGACGTTGAACCACGTGGCAAAGATACCGAGCTACCCTTTTGGTTGTCCGAAAAAACTCACCCTTATTAGGAATGATAACCGTAAAATAAATCTATATTTTAAATATTGTTTTCCTAAAAATATATAGAGCTGCTAGCTAATCATAATTGTATTTCCGACTAAAATGACCAGGGAAGTCGGATGACCAGGAAAACTAACTAAGCAAATTAGATAACTATTCAAAAACAAAACAAAGTTGAGTGACTTTAATGGTTAACTACTATAAGTTTTGAGTAACCATTCATGAATTCAACAAAATTGCTTGGGGCTAGGTCAATCACAATAGCATTGTCTTCTTTCAATCTATACATATAGACTAGTATGATGTAGATAGTAATGAAATTTTTGTAAATAATTAGGTGATTGAAATTGTATTTCATTTGTTACAAGCTTTGTTCATTTTACGCTAGGACTCAACAATTACTAATCAACATCTTTTAAAATGTTTATAAGAATGTACAGATGCTTTATCAAAGATCAACAACTGCTTGAATACATCATCATCTTCTCCTCTATGATTTGTTTGCATAAGAATATGTTATAGCAAAGAAAGTAATGGTTTGAAATTTGAACATATAGGAAATATAATGCTACGGAATTTCAAGAAAATAAAAGATCAGCTTTTTTCAATCTATATGTTTTATTGTTGCACCTGTTTTTGATCTTGAACAGTACTGCGTCTACCTTTTGGCAGGGAAAGGTGATGAATTGTGGAGGCGGTGGAAGCTGTGGTACTTGTATTGTGGAGGTATAAGTCTGTTGTTAGTAATCAGACATAATCAGCATTCTTTAGAAATTCTTTTTTCTTTCACTAGACATTGAAGTATGAAATACATCAACAGCTGGTAGCAGTATATCGACCATTTTACACACATTCATTAACTTGTAATAACCTACATAAACCATATCTTTGCTTAGAGTTACAACTTCGATACACTGTAAGTACAACGATAAACAAGGGAGGGAAATATATATATATATATATATATATATATATATAAAGCTTCCATTGAAGTGTCACTTCTTCTTCTTCTAAGAGAAGTTGGTATCGTGGGTAGCAACTCCAACAACTCCGGACCTTCAAGTCGAGGATTATGCTCAAAGTTGTTCAGTAAATATGCTCAAATGGACCAGAAGTGGGAATTGTAAATCGAGACATCCACAACTTTCAGGCTAGAAACGTTCTCTTGGGATTGGTCCTGTTAGCTTGTTAGAAATTTTTTTCTGTGGATGACATACATTTAGGAAAGTTCATTGATTACATAAGTATCTAAACAAAATTATTTGTTGGTTCTATTGGTTGAGACTTATCATTTTACGGTTTTTCTCTTACATCTTAGATGGATAGTGCATCAATCTATACTGCATCACATTATAATTAGATGTTAGAATACAATTGGTCCATACATCACGATTTGACGTATCTGCTGAACGGTTGGTAGTGAGCTTAGATGTTACCTTATAATAGCTGGCTAAACTTGTTAGTCTTAGAGATATTAACTGTATAACTTCCCATATTTGCTCCTTCTTTCTATGATGCATACCAAATTTCTTCCTTGTGACACAGATTATACAAGGAAAGGATGCACTGAATGAGAGAACAAATACAGAACTCCGGTACCTAAAGAAGGTGTGGGATCTACAAGCCTCTACTTTTAACTTCTCTTCTGTCACATTGTTAACTTTTCTGATTTGTACGTTATAACACCTAGTTGTTACCAATTTAGAGTAAAAACTCTCTGTTGTTGTGAAGATAATGGTTAATAATACATATTGTGCAGAGTTGCTCATTCAGTTTTCATAATTGTGCAGAAACCTGAGTCATGGAGATTGGCTTGCCAAACTATAGTTGGAAATAAGGAAAACTCTGGGAAGGTATCAAAATTATATATTTAGCCAACAATTTATTATACTATGAAATGTTGTTGAATCCATGAAACAAGTAAAAATGAACCGTTGTCTCATAAGGTACTGGTGTTCCTATAATATGTACAGGTAGTGGTACAGAGGTTTCCTCAATGGAAGAAATGATGGTAGATGAACTGTGAACAGAGAGAGTATAAATCTCCGGAAACTAGGTAAATCACCTGCGCTGGTGAACTACCTAAATAAGTTTATTCATGATTATTCGATTTTGTTTTCAAGTGAGTACACTGTCAAGAATATTTTATTATCCAAAGATGAATTGTAATAGTTTTTTAGTCCTACAACCAAAAAGATTTAATTCTAACTCTTAATACATTTTATTGTTAATTCTTCGTTTTACTCTTAACTTTTTCATTATCTTAGACATGAATCCACAGATAATAGATCCATTAAAAGAGAATAAGATATTTTTTTATTTATCTGTTCAAAATATATAAACATTTTGTTCATCAATTTCGGGTGTTTTCTCTTATACAAGGTGTCTGCATACACAATACAAATGTAATGTATCTTATTGAATTAGTTGTTTACTTGATAAATTTAATAGAAACTCAAAAGCACATCTCTTGGACTTTGATAAATAAATATGAAGGATAAATTATTTGAATTAAATGATGTCTCAGCAATTCCTCTTATTTAAAGTCTTTCACTGTCGATGATACACATTATCATCATCATCATATATTATTATAAGTGGGAAGCTCCAAAGTAAAAAAGTTGAATTAACATTTTACCCTTATGCTAAATTCAAATGTTATTAAAATATTTAATTAATTAAATAGTAAATAGTAGAATTTCTATAATATTTTTAGTTGGTAAAAATGTGAGTAAATTAAATAGAAAATAAAAATAAAAATAACAGCTATCCCTTTAAATAGATACATGCATGTGTTTCATCTTTCAAATTAATTTATGTTCTTAATTAATATCTGTCTTTAATTTTTGTAATACTTGACCTTTCAACTTTCTAAGTGAATCTTCATATTCCAAAGCTATATTTTTTCCTATAAATACAAGTCTTTCGATAGTATTTTCATAGAAAGATTTATATGTGATACAATTTTGGTGTGGAAGATTAGTGAAGCTTTAATCAAGTGAAGAAAATTTCAAGACAAAAGGATTTGTGTCAAGATTACAAGGCATAATGTGATTATAGGGATGAATAACACTTTAATTACTAGAATATCGGAGCTTGATGTATTTGTTTTTTTACTTATTTGCCGAGATTAGAACTATGATAAGACCACTCCATTTATGTAGTTGAATGTCACTTTCGTTAACTTGTCTTCAACTTTTAACTCTTTTTTTATGGTCAAAGGTTGAATGTTTATTACTATAGTTTTGTTTCAATTTGCATTATCAATAAAAAACAGGGAAAAGATTGTCTTAGAATTTTTCTATTTTTGTTGGTAGCCTTGTGCTAAACTTGCTCCTATATATGGTATTTTTTTTCTTTGTATTTGTAATTTCGTTTTAAAAATGTATTTGATTGAAGGGTGTATTTTTTGCTATAGAAAATAAAACAAATAGAATCATAAAAATAGTGTATAAGGCATGTAAAAACAAACAATTATTGCATACAAGATATTCTAATTTCAAATTATTAATAATTACATTTTTTGCACCTTAAATTTTAAATATTTGTAAAAAATTATTCTTACATGTGCTTGTGGATAAAATCTATATTTTTTAGATAATTTTTATTAAAATTGTCCATGAGATCCAAATCCCAAATTCAAAAAAATGATACCCCAAAATGCTTAAGAAGTTAGAAGATCTTTTAACCTCTGACCAAATATTGCTCCTATTATATTTTTAACAAAAAATGTAAAATATATTTTAACAAACTTTTAATTATAAAAATATTAATATTGTCATTTTGGCTCTGCACTAAATTAAAATCTGATTTATTTAATTAAAAATTAATATTTTAATTATATAATGGCAGAATTTAAATACCAATCGTTGCACTTTAATTCTTTAGTTATTTCCTTATAATTAAGTTTCCTTATTTATAAATTTGAATTACTTAATTGCATTCTACTTAATGAGAAGGAGAATTTCATCTTTTACTAATTAATGTCAAACATTTTATCTTCTTGAAATGTGTATCCAGTAACTATTAATTTAATTTCAACATTTTTACTCTATTCTATGAAACAAGAGAAACATATTAAGGAAGAATTTCAATATTTTTACTATATTCTATGAGACAAGAAAGACATTTAAGGAAGTTAATCATAAGGTAGTGTGCCTCTATGTTTGTTTTTGCTACTTTATTTTGTCTTTTAAAACAAATATAAAACTTATATATCAAAATTATAATGAGGGGAGGACTAAATGCAAAAAAAAAAAAAATTCTTCTATGAATTAACTATACACTACAAACATTTATCATTTTACTTTGGGAAAAGGGTCTGAAAAATACTTCAACTTTGGCCGAAATTGTTGTTACGATACCAAACTTTATGGAGGACCTTTTACCCCCCTCCCCCGCACTATTTAATAGTGTATTTTAAACATATATACCTTTAAAATACAATATTAAATAGTACAGGGGGGTAAGTCCTTTCCAAAGTTTGGTATCGTAACAACACTTTCGACCAAAGTTGAAGTATTTTTCAGACCCTTTTCCCTTTTACTTTTCATATTTTTATTGTAACTCAAATACTATTTTAAAAGAAATTATGTGATTTTCTAATAGTTCATATTCATCGTTATGGAGTGCACGTGCAACACACGTGCCCATATACTAGTATATATATATATATATATATATATAAAAGAGAGTCTTAGGCCTGCCTATGTGACACCCTTAGAATTCAGGAATTTACTTTTATGTTTCCTTCTTACTTTTTGATTTTTTACCTCTATTTTGTTTTAACCTTTAAACTCGTTTCTTCAACTCTTGTATCCCTTCAAATTATTAATGTATTCCTTCAGTTGCGTCTCTTCAAGAATTACCTATAAAAATTAGACAAATCATACTCATTGTTGTATCTTCTTGTTCATGACAAATTTCATCCCTAATTTCTGTGGAACTTCGCCAATTCCTTGGAAGTCCACTCCGGATCTTCATGAAAAAAAACTAAATAAAACAAAACTATAATTTCCTTGTAGTTTATTCCTTCATTCAATATGTCAAAACAAAAATTGTTTCAACTAGTCGATTCTTAAGCAACTGATCACAACGATGACAGTTTTTTGGTTCGTACCTACTTTGTTTTGTGGGATTTTTCCTTCTGTCATTACTATGTCCGACAACTTACATTATTGTTGTATTCAATAATCTTTAAACTTTTATCTTTTATGGATTTGTATTGAATTAATTTTGTGTTTTTTGTTATGAAAACTTTTTACGCTTTCTTGATGGAATCAGAATTGAGGAAGAGACAACAAAGTGAGAGGATAAATTTCGCTGCAACTTGATAAGGTTCTTGTACCTTTTAATATATTGGAAGTTGAAATGTTGTTGTATTAATCATATCTCCAAAATATTGTAAAGTTTGGCCCATGTGGAAAAGTTACAATCCTTTAGAAAAGTTAAAATCTTTTGAAAAACTCACAATCAATTGGAAAAGTCACAATCATTCAATGTGAAAAGGTGTCTACTTTTAATATTTTTTTATAATATAAATAAATATAGTATGAAATATTTTGGATTTGGGCTAAAACTTTTGGTATTAGTACTTATCCAGCTTATTTGAAATAATCAATAAATCAGACCAATGGTCCATAAAGTTGTTTTTAAAAAATATAGTATGAAATATAAAATATGTACTAAATTGGGTGTTATAAAAAAGAAGATTAGAAAACTTAGAAATGTGTGGTTTAAAAAAGTGAGAGATCCCCTATATATAGTCAACAAAGGGTAGTATGAACAAGTGCTTATTGTATCTTATCATAAAAGTCACAATCTTTTGGAATAGTCACAACTCTTTGAAAAAGTCAGAACTCCTTGAAAAAATAACAAACCTTCGAAAAAGTCGCAACTCTTTGATAAAGTCACAATCCTTCAATGTAAAAAGGTGTTTTCTTTTAATATATTTTATATTTTATACTATAATATGAATAAATATAGAATATGTACTAAACTTAGTGTTTTAAGAAGAAGAGGAAGAAGAATGGAAAGCTTAGAAAATTCGTAGTTTAAAAATGTGAGGGAACCCTTTTATGTAAAGCCAACAAAGGTAGTAAAAACATGTCTTTAGAGTGCCTTATGAGAAAAGACAACTCTTCAGAAAAGTCACAACTTTCAGAAAGGTCACAACTCATCCAAGAAGTCATAACTCATTAGAAAAGACACAATCCTTAAAAAAAGTTGCAACTCTTCAGAAAAGTCACAACTATTTGGAATAGTTGGAACCCTTTGAAAAGATTGCAACTCTCGGTAAGTCACAATATTTTAGAAGAGCCACGACCTTTTGAAAAAATCTCAACTCTTTCAAAAAGGTTCAACCCTTCAATGTGGAAAGGTGTATGCTTATAATATATATTTTATAATATAAATATATATAAAATTGTAATATAATAAAAAAAATATAAAAGATATACTAAATTGGATGTTTTAAGTTTGAGATATTATAATTATTTAACATTCAACTTAGGGAATTCATGCTTTTAAAGTTGTATAGATGCCTTACCTAGATCGAGTGGCAAAAGGTGGAGGATGTGTGACTTAGATCACAGGTTCAAGCCCCACACCACGCAAAGTAAAACCTGGTATTTAAATAGAAAAGGGTAGAGGGGCGCGCCCATTATCCACCGAGTGTAGAAGATAGTGATTGATCCAAAGAGTGGGTCACAGACGGATTTTTCGTTATAAAAAAAAAAGTAGTATAGATAGATATAGAAGATATGTGTGTGTGTTTATATATATATATACATATATCCAAAGACGAATTGCAATAGTTTATTAGTCCTACAGCTAAAAAGATTTAATTCTAACTCTTAATACATTTTATTATTAATTCTTCATTTTACTCTAACTTTTTCATTATCTTAGACGTGGATCCACAAATAATAGATCCATTAAAAGAGAATAAGATATTTTTTTAATTTTCCATTCGCTATATTTATCTGTTCAAAAATAAATATAAATATTTTATTCATCAATTTCAGGTGTTTTCTCTTATACAAGGTGTCTACATACACAATACAAATGTTATGTATCTTATTGAATTAGTTTTGTACTTGATAAATTTAATAAAAACTCAAAAGCACATTTCTTGGGCTTTGATAAAATATATATGAAGAATAAATTATTTGAGTTGAATGATGTCTCAACAAGTCCTCTTATTTAAAGTCTTTCATTGTCGATGATACACAATATATATATATATATATATATATATATATATATATATATATATATATAAAGAGAGTCCTAGGTCCGCCTACGTGACACCTTAGAAGTCAGGAATTTACTTTTATGTTTCCTTCTTACTTTTTGATTTTTTACCTCTATTTTGTTTTAACCTTTAAACTCGTTTCTTTAACTCATGTATCCCTTCAAATTATTGTATTCCTTCAGTTGCGTCTCTTCAAGAACTACCTATAAAAAATAGACAAACCATACTCATTGTTGTATCTTCTTGTTCATGATAAATTTCATCCCTAATTTCTATGAAACTTCACCAATTCCTTGAAAGTCCACTTCGGATCTTCACAAAAAAAAAAAAAAAAAACAAAACTATAATTTCCTTGTAGGTTTTTCCTTCATTCAACATGTCAAAACAAAAACCGTTATAACTAGGCAATTCTTAAGCAACTGATCACAACCATGAAATTTTTTGGTTCGAACCTACTTCGTTTTGTGGGATTTTTCCTCCTGCCATTACTATGTTCGACAACTTACGTTAGTGTTTTATTCAATGATCTTTAAACTTTTATCTTTTATGAATTTGTATTGAATTAATTTTGTGTTTTTTGTTATGAATTTTTTTTACGCATTCTTGATGGAATCAAAATTGAGGAAGACACAACAAAGAGAGAATAAATTTCGCTGCAACTTGATAAGGTACTTGTACCTTTTAATATATTTTGAAAGTTGAAATGTTGTTGTATTAATCATATCTCCAAAATGTTATAAAGTTTCGCTGATATGCAAAAGTAGCAATCCTTCGAAAAAGTTACAACTCTTTGAAAAAGTCACAATCATTCAATGTGAAAAGGTGTCTACTTTTAATATTTTTTATAATATAAATAAATATAGTATGGAAAATTTTTTATAGGATTTGGACTAATACTTTTGGGATTAATACTTATCCAACATATTTGAAATAATCAATAAATCGGACTAATGGTCCATAAAGTTGTTTTAAAAAAATATAGTATGAAATATAAAATATGTACTAAATCGGGTGTTAAAAAGAAGAATATTAGAAAACTTAGAAATTTGTGGTTTAAAAATGTAACATCCGGAAATTTGAAATAACTATGAAGAGGCTTAGAATTGGAAATAGTCATTTTTGGAAGGAATTAAAAATCTGGAAAATTTGGTTAAGTATGGGAAAAAGTGAGTTTTTGGCCAACTTTGAACAGTTATAACTCCTAGCTCAAGATGAGTTAGGTGTAGTTCTAGTTATGTTTGCAAAGTTCGTGGAATGGTTTTTCCAATGCCGCCGAGTTTTCCCGATTTCGAGTTCGTATGAGGGAGTCATGCCCTTTGGAAGTTGGGCTGTTGGCAGGGCAGTTAACCCGATTTTTGTAAGGGTATTTTGGTCTTTTCCCTAGCCTTTTCTTTTGGATATATATTAAGGTTTTAGACTTATTTTAAATCAGTTTTTCCTTTTTAAAGTGAGAGTTAGGGTTCTTGATAGAAAAGGAGAGAAGAGGAGAAAGGAGAAGAAAAAGCAAACTTCGTAGAGATCATCGTGGATTTCATCGGGGGTGATCCCTATTAAGGTATGTGAGATCATAGTGTTGGGTTGGTTCCTTCCCCCACACGCTAAACTCGTTTTAATTTTTGAGAAAAGATTTGGTTGTGTTTGTTCAAGTTGTTGGTTGTGGTTGTTGAAGTTGTGGTTTTGTTGTTGAAGTTTCTTGTTGATTTGGGACATGTTTCCGGTTGTGTTTGTGAGTTGAAATCTATTGTATGTTGAGGGGTTTGTGATTCTAAGTGTTTGGGGCTGGATCCATTGAAGTTAAGGAGGTTTAGAGTTGGAAAAATGAAGGAGAAAAGTCAAGTTTTCGGGGAAAAGGGCTGGGGCGTCGCGCCAGCCAGCGAGCCCCAAAAGGGGCTCTGAAGCCCAGCCCTTGGGGTGGCACGTCTCTCAGAGCGTCCAGCAGGCCCCTCTGAAGTTTGAGGGCTGGAGTCCTGCGCCTCTCAGAGCGCCAAGGACGCCAACCTTTCCCATTCCTTCTCCACCTTTTTCATACATGTTCCTTGGTAATGTACCAATGTTTTATAGTTGTTTTCAACACTCTAAGCTGCGTTTAAACCTCCCGAACTCATCCATAAACATAAGATCATTACCCTTGGAATCCATAATCCAATTCGAGGAAAGTTTGGATCAAAGTCAAGTGAAGATAGAGTCAATCTTAGAAGTTAAGAAGTAAGTCCAAGCAAGTCTTTAAAGTTGTTCAAAAGTCTTTATTGAACATTTTAACTTCATTTTAAGGCTCAAGTTTCAAGTCAAGCAAAGAGTATAGAGTTTCAAGTTAAGTCAAGATTATAAAGTTGAGTTCATTTCTCAAAAGTTATTAGGGAACTAAGTATTTCAAAAGAAGTTTTAAAGAAATGTTTTCACATTTAAACAAGATTGGAAACTGAGATTTCCAAAGAGCCTTTGGCTAGTTTTCCAGAAAAAGAGTTATCGCTTTCTAAATGAAGAAAGAGAGGAAACTGAAATTTCCAAGATAGCCTTTGAGCTAAGTTTTTGAGTAATTATCTCAAAACAGCAGGAAGACATATTTTAAAAACATAAGAGTCAGTACATTTTTGGGAGTAGTATCGAGCACCGAATTAGGGGAGCGTTCAAAGAACCCACAGCCCCCATAGAACCATGTAGCCATCATGGGTAGAAGAGGTTCATACTTTTTAGATGAATCCTTTTCAGATTAGACTAGTGGATCCAGTAGGCAGTTCAGGTCCTATACCTTTGGCCAGGTATAGGATGCTTTGGCAGTGTGAGGTTGATCGTTGTATTATCACTATAGCTCTTATGTGATGGTTGTCGGTTAGAGAAACTCCCACATAAGTTATTGTATCTTTGTATACACACAGAAGTTATTGTATTTTTATATACATCAGTTCATTTGTATTTCTATATATATCTCAGGCTTATTGTATCTTTGTATACACACAGAGTTTATAGCATGTTTTAAACAACCTTTCTTTATATCGCACTTGTTTTAAATTGCCTTATATTGAAAGAAGTTAGTCAGGTTGAGCCAGGTAAACTTTTCCATTTATTCCAGATTTTGCTTCTAGCTTTTGTTGCTTAGTTTTCCAGCTCGCATACTCGTACATTCAATGTACTGATGTCAGTTGGCCTGCATCTTATGACGATGCAGACACAGGTACCTAGGATCAGCATCCAGCACGCCGTTGATCCAGTTGAGCACTCTAGAGTCAGTGGTGAACCTCTTTGCATTCCGGAGGACTCTGTTATTTTGTGTTCCTAGTTTTTGCTTTATTAGGATGTTGCGGGGTCTGTCCCAACATCCATCTCAGTATTATAGAGGCTTCATAGACAGTCAGTCAGTTAGTTAGTTTTGAGTCTCTCATCTATGTATATATGTAAATATTCTATTTTGGGACTCGAGTTGCCTTTTTGGCCAGATTTTATCAGTTAAGTTGTTTTATGTCCTTGCATTGCATGGAGTTATTATGTTGAGTTAGCTTTCCACTGAGTTAAGAAAACCAGGCCAAGGGTTCGCTTGGGGCCAACAATGGTCTCCGAGTGCCGGCCACGTCCAGGGTGTAGCCTCGGGGCGTGACAAACTTTGTATCAGAGCGCAGAGTTCAAGAGTCCTAGGGAGTCTATGAAGCCGTGTCTGTAGAGTCCTAGTTATCGGTGTTGAGCGTGCCACATCTATAATGAGATCTTAATGAGATCTTTTTATGATATAGTAGCTCTAAAATAATCAAGGAGCACACATTTGAGAATACGAGAGGTTGATATCTCTCACATGATAAATTTATTATGACATATTTAGGGGTGTTTATGGACAGTACATGGAAGAGCTGTAAGGAAAACTAGCTGCTACTAGCTAAAGAATGAATATAATAAGCCATCAAATTGAGTATCTTATTTGCATGCACATAAATCAAACAATAGAGAAAGTGATAATTGACTAATATATGAAAAATCATTCAATATTGAGAAGCCAATTATATCAAGGACAAATATTATAATTGAAAATATGTAGAAGATAGAATTCATTAAACAATAAGAATTTTATAATCTTTCATGTTCTTAATATATGTGACAATACCAAATTTCTAATATTCGAATATTAAGAAATAATTATTCATAATCTTAATTAGGTCATGGATTACCGCACGAAGCGTGAGCAAAATTATCTAGTTAATGTGTATAAAAATGGAATATGACTATTTATTCAATACTTTGTCATCTCGCATTATTGATCCATTGAGAATAAATTCACCAGATTTTTCAGAATTGTTAGTTAAATACTCAAAATTATTTTCAATAGATTCAAAAAGGAACCATTCAAAACTTGATCAAATAATTTGTTTTATTTTTTATTTTGTCTTCCCCTTCTATGTCCTCTCAAAATTCTTCTTGTATTTCTTTTGTAAACTCTCAAAACTATTGGCACAAAGTAGTGGAATGTCTAAGTTGACTTATTATTCAAATAAGTTAACTTAAAGAACAACAATTAGAGGCTGTAACATTCATGATATATAACTTATTATTATCATGTTCAAAATACACATAAAAATATTTTTTTCATAAAGGCCTAGAGAAGCTACTAAAACAAGTTTTAGGCAAAACACCCATAGCCTTGAAGTCCTTATTTTAGTAACTCAAATGGACCCAAAAAGTCTTGGGTACATAAAAATATATTTAATTATTTTGTACGAGTTGTACAGTGGATTGCCGATAACACTAAACTATGTCTTGCGTTTAAGACATAGGCAATTGTGTGCAAAAAAAAATACCTTACTTATGAGGTTAGAATCAAATTACAAGGATCGACAATAGACTATGTGAGCTATATATTTGTGTGAATCCAATACAAACTAGCATAGAGTTCGTATATATATATTACCCTTATTTATAAGGCAACAAGGGTTGGGACTAACAGAACAATAAATAGTTGTACCGAAGGCAGCATATAGTGTACTGTAAAGCTGTGCTGGATTAAAATTGCATCTATTTCTTTGGTCTTTTCCATTCAACACGTGTAATTGCACTACTTTTTTCATCAAACCACGTGTACCCTCAAGGCCTCACCATCACCCCTCAAAGAGCAAAACTGAGTCTCAGTGCTTCGATGATTCAGATTTCGAAGGTTTGTGGTTTCTCTTTCTCTTATCCTCTTCTATTGACTATTGATATTTTTGAATCTCTTCATTCCCTGTGTTTTCAATTTTAGGGTTCTGCACTAATAAATTTTGGTATGAATTTTGGGCTTCTTCATCTCGGACTCTCTAAATTTATTTCATTTTAATTGGGATTTTATCTTCTATTGGCCTTGATAAATGGATTAAATTTATTTAGAGATTTTTTAATTTGATAATTGAATGTTGTTGTCCAGATATTGACAAAATTCAGCCCAGTAGAGAAGCTGAGTTTTGTGTCAAATGGATTCAATGGAGATTTCAATCATCGATATTCCTCTTGGGGTAAGTTCATAGTTTCCTGTTCATACTCTGAATTAGGAAACATCAACTTATTATTTTGCTTTGTAGAATAATTTTGCCCTAAATTCCTCTTCACGACATGGAATCGAGAATGTACTTTTTTAATACTTCATCTCATTGCATGTTATAAATATGTGTTTTTGTTCCATTTGAAAGTCCTAAGAGACATCAAATTTTCTGATGGATATGAAATATCTATTTTATATATTTTACTCTTTGGATTATCTTTTTTTTTTTTACAAATTCCTGCGAAATTTAAGAGTTATATCAATTATAACAGGTCACAATCTCATGTCTCATACTCTAGAAATACAGAAACAAAGAAATTTCAGGATTGAACTACCAAAAGAAAATAGAATGAACTATTTCGACTACATCATCGGAAACAACGTCTCTATCTCTCAAGGTAAGGGTAAAATTGAGTATATTATTGCTGTAGACTTTTAGTACATCGTTTATTCTTTGATTGTCTTTTATCTTGCGGCTTTGTGATTTGTGAACTTCCCCGTAGATGGAGAAAATATTGAACTCTATACTCTCTGAATCTCTCACTCGCCGGCAATTTTTAGCGAATTAGGATGAATTCTAACTATGCTTCACTATTATGTTTGTCTTGCTTTTGTTATTCAAGTTTCTATCATATTGCTCACTTCAAATTTTTCAGATTCAACTTTACTTTGAGGAATATAGATTGGGTTTTTCTTGGTCTTGCTTTATTATGAAGAATTAATCACAATTTGATATGGATATTTTAGTATTTTTATATAGTTTCTAGCTAAGATTGCTACATGCGTGTTAGTAACTGTCCGATTTGCAGATGTATTATCTTTGATGAATGTTGTCTTTTGTAACTAATTAATTAGTGTAATTTTAGATGTCTTGACAAAAATCTAAGCTATCAAAGATGGCATAAATTTAAAGTTCATTGTGCATCCAAGTTGTTTGATAATATGCCTCGCTTAACTTATTTGAAGTTTTATGTTGTCATTTTCCTTATCAGGTTGTGGCAGGATTATCTTTATCGTGAAGTCAGTTTGAGAAGAAAGTCAATTTATTTTGTCTTAGTAATTTTGGGGCTATTGTTTAAGACTTGGGGCACTAAACACACAAGGTATTATCATCAAATATTTTCTTATTGATATTCTTTTCGTTTTGTTTTGATCAACAATGTCACTTTGAGTACGTTTTGTATATTTATTAGTATTTTATTTTCAACTTCTGGCATTTGACTTGCTGGCTTACGGATCTACTTTTTCTTTGAATAAACAAGTAGCACTACTGCCTGTTTTTCTACATATTAAAAAAAGATTATTGTAATAATTTAATTATAAGATATCTCATGTTACAGGTAACAAGATAGATATCTCTGCATCTTTATGTCATATTGTGCATACATCCAACAAAACTATAATGCCAAGAGGCTATTATTCATAATGCATATTGATACCATTGAACATTCTGTTCTTTAATACCATTGAACATTCTGTTCTTTATAATACCATTGAACATTCTATTCTTTATTTAGAATTTTCCAAAATTTCTAGAAAAAATTGACTCCGGCTCACTAAATAAAACTTTTTATACATTTTTCAATAAAGTTTGTGCACCTTTATTGCCTTCTTTAAATGGAAGTGTTTTTGTAATTAGATTGTCAAAGTTCAAGTGCTTTTATTTCTTTTAACAAATGAATTGCTGAATTTCTATGGGGATTAGAAAATAACGCAGGTGACATTGTTGAAATTAAATCACGACTGTCCACCTATAAATTTCTGCTAATGTTGTTAATGGGAAGAAATTGCCTTCAGATTCATCAATGAATATATCTATATTCACGCAAACTTCTTTGTGCGCATATATTCAAACATATCGTATTTTTCCATTGCTTGATAATTGCAATAAGATAACTTCACTTATGATGTCGATAAATTATATGTGAAATCAAGGATGTTCAGCCCTTTGTTTGAATACAAGCTAATTGGATCATAAGGTTGGTACTTTATGTACTGATATTGATATTCTTGCAGCAGGCATTTTGTGCGGCTTTGGAATCTGCTGCCCATTTAGGGATGGTGAGTATTGATACTTTTAACAATGGAGAGGAGGAGTTTTTGGAGAGCAAATCTGAGGGAATTTAAACAACAATCTTTGGGTTAATAAGTATTCGAAAAGTTTAAAATTTGAGGAGGAGAGCAAGATCAAACCTAAGTTTGCTTTCTCAGTTATCACAACAGAAAATGACAAAAGACACTGGTAAAATTAATTCTTTCTCCTCTTTAGGACATGTCTACTTCAACTAATGCCACAGTAGTGTTGTAATTTGTAAATATGGTGAAAATAAGTTGATATGTGTGATATGATCTATATTATGAATGGAGACGGGTCTAGCATTTATGTTTGATAGGTCGAGTCTTCAAGATTTTTAGCATTAAACTCACGCTTTAAAGTTATGGTGTTTTGAGGGGCTTGCTAATTTCTTAAATCATTAGAAGTCGAGTTAATATTTTCTCACTTGAAAAATTCTTGACATCCAGAGACTTTGTCAAAATCGATGAAGAAGGCTAGGGTTCAAACTTTAATACATCAACTGTACTTCTAAAGTGCCACCAAAATTGTAATCGGCAATGAAGTGCCACCGTGGAGTCTCTGGTGGTGAAAAATGACGAGTTTCAATCTGAATTGGTATCATTCACGGCCCAATCACCCTGTTTCTCGATGAACCTACCTCTGGTCTAGATTCCACCCGTGCTTTCATGGTAATAAAAGTTCTTCATCCTTTATTTCGGGCTACCTCGCTGACATAAGATTTACATTACATATATTTTATAAGATTATCTTTGGTGCTGGTCATCTTTAGTGTGACTATGTTGCTCGGACTCTTCAAAAATGCCAACGGGTGCGTGTCGGATTTGCCAAAAGTAGTGTATTTTTGAAGAATCCGAGACGGGTGCGGCATCAAAAGTGAAGAGTCCGCGCAACTAAGAGCCTGAGAGCTCTTTGTTTTGATGAGATTCTTAGGAATCGTGCACGGGTTACTGTACTCACTTAGTTCTCCATCTGTAAGGTATATGTTAGGTCCTACTTTGGATTTCCATTAATTTTTCTATTCTTTTGAGTTGTTTCTGTGGTGTGACACTAATTCTTGGATGATGCTGATTAAAGTGGTGTCGTAGTGCCGATAGAAATTAAATTCAATTTTGTAGTTTCCGACACTCTCACCTTATTTTAAGCTTCACTTTTGAACATTCTGAAAGAGAAAATAAAGTAACAAATCATAGCCTCCATTTTACATCGGGTTACTTGGCCCCGCCTTGATCGTTGCAAGTAAGAAACATTCTCTTATTGTGAATGCATTTTATTTTGCTCATTGCTCTAAGCCCAATAGATATCTATGTTTGCTTACAACTTCATTTAGTTACTTCTCAAATATAATTAAAGCTTTTACATTTTCTATTCCCACTTAGTATAAGTGATACTATCTGAGAGTCATACTATTGGCTCGGAAAATTGACATTTAAATTCCCTAATAATGCAAAATATCTATTACGATGCTTATGCAGCGTGGCTCCTTAGTTTTTTTTTTGTCTTGGAATTACTATCAACTTATTTAGTGGTGAGATGCCAGAAAAAAGTTAAAAAATTATGATTCATCGACATTTAAGTGACTGCTTGATTTCTTTCTTTACAATAAATTATGTGATTTTCGTTGTGTTGGTCTACTAAATTTGGACTGTGGAATAGGTGATAGTTAAAGTGAATGTATTGGCTATATCCTTGCAAAAAACACTTAAAGTGGTTCCTTATATAGCTTCCTTATGGACTTCGGGTTAATTAAACTATTGCTATGATAGCTGCAGGTTTTTGCCAATCCTGAAACATTGATTGGTTTCCATCCAAATGTTGGTGCATCCTTAGTTGGTAAGCTGGGGTTCTCATCAAAATAAAATTGTATGATTTATAGCTTTTGTTGGCGAAATGAGTCACTTCTGGGAGCTCTGCTCTACCAAGTGCTCTTGGAAAGTTCTTCTTTTCTTTTGGTGTATTTATTTAGTCTTAGTTGTTGTAATGATGTTTTAGAACTGATTGATATACATAGTAATGATTTAATGGGTAGACGTCTCGTGGACTTAACTCGAGCTTATCTCTTTCTCACATGTATATGAGAATATTACTTTCTTACCCATGTTAATTCTCTGTCATTTTGCTAAATGTAATAAACCTATTTAAGTAATGTGTTTATCGGATAAACACACATTGAAACCAAATATATTGGGCCCGTGCTCGGCACGGCTCATTGCCAATCTAGTAAATATATATATATATATATATATATATATATATATACTAGTTTTCTAACACGTGCGTTGCACGTGATTACCAATTTCAAAATATATGTTATGGTAAATAGTATTGCTTATTTAAGCGAAGATTTGAATAATAAGCTTAGCAAAAAATAATATTGCAGGTTCTTTTGTTAATGTTCAATGTGGATCGTCATATATCTCTTATTCACGCAAACATATGAAGATGGTCAATGAAAAATTTTATTAGTTCAATGCAGTTATGTATATATTTATTTCAATTTGATTAGGTTCAATCATGTAATTAGTCTTATCTCACTAATATTACCTTATAGACAATAATTGGTTAGTATTTTTCTTCTCATCTAACCAGATGTGCTTTACATATGTATTCTACGTTAAATTGTTTAGATGTCATTCATATAAATGCGTAAAGTTATTCTTTTGTCTTGAGCATCAACAACGAATCGTGATAATTCTCTAAATTTTGGAAAATTATTTTCAGAAGCATACATCTACATCAGAAGATAAAATTGTTAACAAAAACAAATGCATTTAGACTACATCATGTTAACTTCATATATTGGAACATTACACACTAATATTTATATTAAGCAAAAAATAATTATTATATCATCAAAATTATATTATTTTCCTCAAGTACTCAAGGTTATGAAATATTCCCTCTTAGGATAGAACGACTTACTTCATCCGGATAGTGGTACCTCATATTCCGCTAAACTTTGAACTCACTCAAACGGAAATAAATTACACAAAAAAAATTAAAATGCAAGAAGAAGAAGAGTAGAAGATTAGAAAAAATTGTGGTTGGAAAATGAAAGGAAGTCCCTCTATTTATAGTCAACAAAGGGTAGTTTGAACAAATATTTTTTGTGTCTTATGTGAAAGATCATGAACAAAAAATTTTATTAGTTAAATGCAGTTATGTATATATTTATTTCAATTTGATTAGGTTCAATCATAAAATTAGTCTTATTTCACTAATATTATCTTACAGACAATATTTGTTTTGTATTTTTCTTGTCATCTAACCAGATATGCTTTGCATGTGTATTCTACGTTAAATTGTTTAGATGTCATATGAACATGTGAAGAGAACAACTACATTTTATATATTCACATATTTTCACATTTGCTGTGAGTTTTTTTTTATAAAAAAAAAGTACTCGGAACATTATAAAATTGAAATGACCCAAAAAGTTCTTAAAAATGTGCTTCGAAAGTTACCGAAAACTTGTTTAGCTATATATAAAAAAATCTGTTTCGTTTTTCGAAAATCCGACTTCATATTCTTGTTTAGGGGGTCAAATTGAGTGGGAAATGGGTCTAACCCAAATTTTAGAGCAACCGTATCAAAATCCGAAATTTCCAAGTGAAGCCTTTTTCGAGGGTCTACTTTGGAGGGTCATATCTCCTAGCACACAAATTATTGGGTGGCCAATAACATATCCATGGAAAGCCCTTTGAGTTAGCTACCTAACGCACTTCGTTTCACCTCATTCGGAGTTCAGACGAAGAAGTTATACCCATTTTCATAAAATCTGTCCGGCAGGAAAGACAATTTCCAGTGAGCGTTTTTACTGTTCACCCGCCTCATTTTTTTTTCTAAGTGTTGGACCATTTTTCCAAAGGGCATATGTTATTTCCTATATACCATTAGTTCAATTCCCAACTCTAAAACATTTCCCAAAACACCTCTCCCATACTTAGACACATTTTCTCTCAAGTTCTCTCAAGAACCCTAATCCAAAACCTTCTTCAAGATTGAAGAAACTCTTGCTCCAAGTTCCAAGATTCCATTGAAGACACTCTCAAGACCTTCATAAAAACTCAAGGTATGTTGTGTTGAACTCATGGGTCCCTCCACCCATAGGCCTAGACTCTAATCTACTCACTAATTCATGGTTTAAGTTAAGATTCATAAATTAGTCTTGTTATTGTAATAATTTCCTGCACATTGAATTTTAAACATGAAAAGTGATTGTTTTGAGCATGTTGTGACTCTAGAACTTGAACCTAAATTTGGAATGGATGTGGAGATTTTCATGTGGTATTGTGGGTGTTAAAAAGGTGTTGTTGTAGGTTGTTCACTGGTTTGGCTGCATAATTACTACCCTATTTTCCATGCTCTTTGATTCCATTACATGCCTTCAAGGTGTTTGACAAAATGTCCAACTATGGAGAATTGATGAATCGATGCTTTAAAGCTTGAGTTATGAGATGTATGGAAATCCAGAGATGTGTTGATGACAAACTAAGTTTGTGTATATGTTCATTCCATACGTAAGATTGCATTAGAGCCTAATGGGAATTTCCTATATAAAGTGTTGCATGACCATGCCCGGTTCGGGGGAAAAGAACCGGACAACCATGTGAGAGGTTTATATCTCACCATCTAGGATGCTTGGGGTGTGACCAACATCAACCATGTGAGAGGTTTATATCTAACCACCTAAGATGCTTGGAGTGTGACCAACATCAACCATGTGAGGGGTTTATACCTTGCCACCAGGGTGTCCGGGTGTGAACGGCATCCCCCATCCTAAGTTGGGGTTATAGATTGGTTGGATCATGCATACACATATGATATCTACTATTAGTATAGATTTACTTAAACATGTTTTGACTTCACTTTGATCATGCATCCTCATATTGTTATTCATAATGCCTATGAAACTATTTCTTGTATTTCGATTGTGTCCTTGTCTATTGTTGTGTTGCACCCCGCATACTTAGTACATTCCAAGTACTAACGCATATTTTGCCTACATGATGTCACCATGTAGGGACCAGAGCTACTCTTGATCCTTCTCTCCATTCACGTGGCTAGTACGGTGCTTATTCGAGTTGTTGGTGAGTCCTCAATGATTCGAGGGCAATGTTATGTTTCCTACTCCTATGTTTTGAGACTTTAGCTTGCAATTGTATTTTGACTATGAGGGGAGCCGGTAGTATGTCATGGCCCCGTCCTATCTATGTATGTAGAGGTGTGCGTTGAACAAGTATTTTGTAAATGAGCTTGACTCTTGTTCTATGATGTCATTTTGAAATGGTTTGCCCTTAGTCCCTATTTCCCGTTAATTAATGTTGAAAGTACTTTCGTGACCGATGAAGTGTGATGACAAGTTTGAGAGGCTTGTTTGGGGTTCCTTCGGGTTCCTCATTCGCCATGTCACGTCTAGGCCCTAGGCTTGGGTCGTGACAAGCTTGGTATCAGAGCACTAGGTTGTTAAATCCTCGAAGTCCAACACACCGCGTTGAGTAGAGTCCTAATCATGGTTGTGAAGCGCGCCACGACTATGAATGGGAGGCTACAAAACGTTTTAGGAAAGGTTTCCCTTCTTCATGTTCTATGTCGTGCTTAGAGTGCGATAAGGTGATTCCTCCCTAACGCTTGTTCTTTGGATTGCTAGATCATCATGCCAAACATGAGGGGAAGACGGGCCCGATCATCGGAAGAGCCACCCACCAATGGTGAGCTCCGTGATGCACTCACCATGCTTGCACAAGTGGTAGCTAACCAAGTGCAACAAGGAGCCCAAACTCCTCGAACTACCACCCCGGGGGAAAGGGTGAGAGATTTCATGAGGATGAACCCTCCGATTTTCCATGGTTCAAAGGTGGATGAGGACCCGCAAGAGTTCATCGATGAGGTATGCAAAATCTTGACCATTATGGATGTTGGTGCTTGTGAGAAGGCGGAATTGGCGGCCTACCAACTCAAGGGGGTTGCTCAAATTTGGTTTGATCAATGGAAGGGTGAGAAAGGTAATGGTTATGTGGTGTTGTGGGAGGAGTTTAAACTTGCTTTCCTTAATAGGTTCTTCCCTCTTGAGCTTAGGGAGGCAAAGTTGGTGGAGTTCATGAACTTAAAGCAAGGAGCTATGAGTGTGAGGGAGTATGCCCTCAAATTTGTCCAACTCTCCAAGTATGCACCTCACTTGGTGGCCGACTCTAGGTCGAGGATGAACAAATTTGTGATGGGTGTATCCGACTTGGTTAGTGAGGAGTGTCGGTCCGCTATGCTCATTGGAGATATGGATTTGTCTCGGGGTGATGACTTATGCCGAGTAAATGGAGGAGGAGAAATTGAGGAAAAAAAAGGGACACGAGGCCAAGAGGGCCCGATTGGAGAATAGGTTCCCTAAGGGTGCTAGATTTCATCAAGGCCGAGGAAACCCTCATGTCAACCGGGGATTTGCTATCAATGTTCCTAGACCTCAAGGGGGAGGTGAAGTGGGTTCTATGGATGTATGCCCTAAGTGTGGGAGGAAGCATGGTGGTCCTTGCATGAAGGGTTCGGGTGCTTGCTTTGAATGTGGAGAAGTGGGTCATAAAAGGTTTGAGTGTCCCAAGATCCGCAACAAGGTCCGAAGTGCTAACACTACTCCTTTGGGTAGAGTTGCTTCTCAAAGTGGTGCCCCAAGGGACAATCGATTTTATGCTTTGCATGGTAGACAAGGTGTTAATGAGACCTCGGATGTGGTGACCGGTATGTTGCAAATCTTTGATCTTGATGTTTATACTTTGATTGATCCGGGTGCCACCCTTTCCTTTGTTACCCCCTTAGTTGCTAGAAAATTTCATGTCGAGTCGAAATTGTTGCATGAGTCATATGAAGTATCTACTCCCATTGGTGTCTCTATTGTTGCTAGAAAAGTGTATAGAAATTGTCCGGTTTGCATATTGAATAAGTTGTTGCCGTGCGATCTTGTTGAGTTGAACATGGTGGATTTTGATGTTATTCTTGGGATGGATTGGTTGCATGCATATTATGCTTCTATTGATTGTAGGACTCGTAAAGTCAAGTTCCGATTTCCTAATGAACCCGTCCTTGAGTGGGAGAGCCGGGATGTTGTGGTGAAGGGGAAATTCATTTCTTGCATTAAAGCCCATAGGTTGATTTCCAAAGGGTGCTTGTACCATATTGTGAGAGTCAATGATGTGGAGTCTAAAGTCCCTCCTATTGAGTCTATTTCGGTTGTTAATGAGTTTCTAGATGTCTTCCCAGAAGACCTTCCCGGTGTCCCTCCCGAAAGGGAGATAGATCTTGGTATAGACCTCCTCCCCGACACTCAACCTATTTCTATCCCCCCTTACCGTATGGCCCCGGCGGAGTTGAAAGAGTTGAAAGAGCAATTAAAAGATTTGTTAGAGAAGGGGTTTATTAGACCTAGTCATTCTCCCTGGGGTGCTCCGGTTTTGTTTGTGGAGAAGAAAGATGGGTTTCTTAGAATGTGTATCGATTATCGACAACTTAATAGGGTCACCGTCAAGAATGGTATCCTCTTCCAAGGATTGACGATTTATTTGACCAATTGCATGGGGCTAGTCACTTCTCTAAGATTGATCTTCGGTCAGGGTATCATCAAGTGAAGGTGAGGGAGTGTGATATTCTCAAGACGGCCTTTCGTACTAGGTATGGGCACTATGAGTTTGTGGTGATGTCTTTCGGGTTGACTAATGCTCCGGCTCTCTTTATGGATTTGATGAATAGGGTTTTCAAACCCTACCTTGATTCTTTTGTGGTGGTGTTTATAGATGACATCTTGATCTATTCTCGGGGTGAGGAAGAGCACAAGGGTCACTTGAGGGTTGTACTCCAAAGATTGAGGGAAGAGAAGTTGTACGCTAAATATGAAAAGTGTGAGTTTTGGTTGAAGGAAGTTGCTTTCCTAGGCCATGTAGTGTCGGGGGATGGTATTAAGGTGGATCCTAAGAAGACCGATGTTATTAGGAATTGTCCTAGACCTTTGACCCCGTCGGATATAAGGAGTTTCTTGGGTTTAGCGGATTATTATAGGAGATTTGTGGAAGGGTTTTCTTCTCTTGCTTCTCCTATGACTAAGTTGACTCAAAAGAAGGCTAAATTTGTGTGGTCGGATGAGTGTGAGGAAAGCTTCCAAACTTTGAAAGAAAGGCTTGTGTCCGCTCCTATTTTGTCACTTCCGGATGGGTTAGAAGGTTTTGTTGTTTATTGTGATGCTTCCCGTATAGGTTTGGGTTGTGTGTTGATGCAAAGTGGTAAGGTTGTAGCCTATGCTTCTAGACAACTTAAGGTTCATGAAAAAAATTACCCAACCCATGATCTTGAATTGGACGCCGTGGTTTTTGCTTTAAAGATTTGGCGTCATTATTTGTATGGGGTGCATGTTGATATCTTCACCGACCATAAGAATCTCCAATATGTGTTCACGCAAAAAGATCTTAACTTGAGACAAAGGAGGTGGTTAGAATTCCTTAAGGATTATGATATGAGTGTTCACTATCATCCGGGGAAAGCTAATGTGGTGGCGGATGCATTGAGTAGAGTGTCCATGGGTAGCTTGGCTCATGTGGAGGAAGGTAGTAAAGAGTTGGCTAAGGAGGTCCATCGGTTGGCCAAATTGGGAGTTAGGTTAGAAGGGGTGGATAGTGGAGGAGTAGTTGTTGTTGATGGTTCAAGGTCTTCCTTGGTTGATGAGGTGATAGTCAAGAAAGATCTTGATCCTTCTTTGGTAGAATTAAAGGCTTCGGTGAGTAGTGGTAAGGTGGAGGTTTTCTCCCAAGGGGGAGATGGTGCCCTTAGGTACCAAGGTAGATTATGTGTTCCTTGTGTGGATGGTGTGAGGGAAAAATCCTTGATGAGGCTCATAATTCTTTTTATTCTATTCATCCGGGGTCAACAAAGATGTATAGAGACTTGAGGGATGTGTATTGGTGGGGCGGTATGAAGAAGGACATTGCAAAATTTGTTTCGGGTTGCCATAGTTGTCAACAAGTCAAGGCCGAACATCAAAGGCTGGGTGGCCTAACTCAAGACATTGAGATACCTACTTGGAAGTGGGAAGAAATCAACATGGATTTTGTAGTGGGCTTACCCAAGGCTAGAAGAGGCTTTGATTCGGTTTGGGTGGTGGTTGATCGGATGACAAAGTCGGCTCATTTCCTACCGGTTAAAACTACTTACGGGGCTGAAGAGTATGTCAAGTTGTACATTCATGAATTGGTAAGGTTGCATGGGATTCCTTTGTCTATCATCTTGGATCGTGGTGCCCAATTCACTTCTCACTTTTGGAAGTCATTCCAAAGGGGTCTTGGTACAAAGGTAAAGCTTAGCACGACCTTCCACCCTCAAACGGATGGCCAAGCCGAAAGAACAATTCAAACCTTGGAGGATATGCTTAGAGCTTGTGTATTGGAGTTGAAAGGTAGTTGAGATGATCATCTTCCTTTGATTGAATTTGCATACAACAATAGTTATCATTCTAGTATCGGTATGGCCCCTTTTGAGGCACTTTATGGTAGACGGTGTAGGTCACCGGTTGGGTGGTTTGAAGTTGGAGAGGTGGCCTTGTTGGGTCCGGATCTGGTCATGGATGCTCTTGAGAAGGTAAGGATGATTAAGGAGAGGTTGAAAACAGCCCAAAGTCGTCAAAAGTCTTATGCCGATGTGAGGAGACGAGATCTTGAATTCAAAGTGGGTGATTGGGTTTATTTGAAAGTTTCTCCAATGAAAGGTGTGGTTCGGTTTGGTAAGAAGGGGAAATTAAGTCCTAGGTATGTCGGTCCTTATGAGATAATAAGAAGGGTTGGTAAAGTAGCCTATGAGTTGGGGTTGCCCAAGGAGATGGAATTAGTTCATCCGGTATTCCATGTATCGATGTTGAGGAAATGTGTTGGTGATCCTAACGCTATTGTACCTCTTGAGGTTGTGGGTGTTGTAGAAGATAATTTGACGTATGAAGAAGTCCCGGTTCAGATCTTAGATAGACAAGTTAAAAGGTTGAGGAACAAAGAAGTGGCATCCGTTAAGGTGCTTTGGAGAAATCAACAAGTGGAGAGTGCTACTTGGGAGGCCGAAGCGGACATGCAAAGACGTTATCCTTATCTATTCAACTCCACTCAAGCCTAAGGTATTAAATCAAGTCCTTTGTACTCCATTGAGTCTTACATTTCAGCCCCTGAATCATTAATGTGCATATATGTTTAAATTGATGAGTTATGGATGCTTTACACTAAGTTTTGAAATCTTGAAGTGATGTTTAAATAAAATTTTTGCATTCATGTTGGGGCTGATATGTTCTTACTAAGTCTTGCCTTGTACGTCTCTTCCACATTCGGGGACGAATGTTCCCAAGGGGGAGATATTGAAATGACCCAAAAAGTTCTTAAAAATGTGCTTCGGAAGTTACCGGAAACTTGTTTAGCTATATATAAAAAAATCTGTTTCGTTTTTCGAAAATCCGACTTCATATTCTTGTTTAGGGGGTCAAATTGAGTGGGAAATGGGTCTAACCCAAATTTTAGAGCAACCGTATCAAAATCCGAAATTTCCAAGTGAAGCCTTTTTCGAGGGTCTACTTTGGAGGGTCATATCTCCTAGCACACAAATTATTGGGTGGCCAATAGCATATCCATGGAAAGCCCTTTGAGTTAGCTACCTAACGCACTTCATTTCACCTCATTCGGAGTTCAGACGAAGAAGTTATACCCATTTTCATAAAATCTGTCCGGCAGGAAAGGCAATTTCCAGTGAGCGTTTTTACTGTTCACCCGCCTCATTTTTTTTCTAAGTGTTGGACCATATTTTCAAAGGGCATATGTTATTTCCTATATACCATTAATTCAATTCCCAACTCTAAAACATTTCCTAAAACACCTCTCCCATACTTAGACACATTTTCTCTCAAGTTCTCTCAAGAACCCTAATCCAAAACCTTCCTCAAGATTGAAGAGACTCTTGCTCCAAGTTCCAAGCTTCCATTGAAGACACTCTCAAGACCTTCATAAAAACTCAAGGTATGTGGTGTTGAACTCATGGGTCCCTCCACCCATAGTGCCTAGACTCTAATCTACTCACTAATTCATGGTTTAAGTTAAGATTCATAAATTAGTCTTGTTCTTGTAATAATTTCCTGCACATTGAATTTTAAACATGAAAAGTGATTGTTTTGAGCATGTTGTGACTCTAGAACTTGAACCTAAATTTGGAATGGATGTGGAGATTTTCATGTGGTATTGTGGGTGTTAAAAAGGTGTTGTTGTAGGTTGTTCACTGGTTTGGCTGCATAATTACTACCCTATTTTCCATGCTCTTTGATTCCATTACATGCCTTCAAGGTGTTTGACAAAATGTCCAACTATGGAGAATTGATGAATCGATGCTTTAAAGCTTGAGTTATGAGATGTATGGAAATCCAGAGATGTGTTGATGACAAACTAAGCTTGTGTATATGATCATTCCGTACGTGAGATTGCATTAGAGCCTAATGGGAATTTCCTATATAAAGTGTTGCATGACTATGCCCGGTCCGGGGGAAAAGACCGGACAACCATGTGAGAGGTTTATATCTCACCACCTAGGATGCTTGGGGTGTGACCAACATCAACCATGTGAGAGGTTTATATCTCACCACCTAGGATGCTTGGGGTGTGACCAACATCAACCATGTGAGGGGTTTATACCTTGCCACCAGGGTGTCCGGGTGTGAACGGCATCCCCCATCCTAAGTTGGGGTTATAGATTGGTTGGATCATGCATACACATATGATATCTACTATTAGTATAGATTTACTTAAACATGTTTTGACTTCACTTTGATCATGCATCCTCATATTGTTATTCATAATGCCTATGAAACTATTTCTTGTATTTCGATTGTGTCCTTGTCTATTGTTGTGTTGCACCCCGCATACTTAGTACATTCCAAGTACTAACGCATATTTTGCCTACATGATGTCACCATGTAGGGACCGGAGCTACTCTTGATCCTTCTCTCCATTCACGTGGCTAGTACGGTGCTTATTCGAGTTGTTGGTAAGTCCTCAGTGATTCGAGGGCAATGTTATGTTTCCTACTCCTATGTTTTGAGACTTTAGCTTGCAATTGTATTTTGACTATGAGGGGAGCCGGTAGTATGTCATGGCCCCGTCCTATCTATGTATGTAGAGGTGTGCGTTGGACAAGTATTTTGTAAATGAGCTTGACTCTTGTTCTATGATGTCATTTTGAAATGGTTTGCCCTTAGTCCCTATTTCCCGTTAATTAATGTTGAAAGTACTTCCGCGACCGATGAAGTGTGATGACAAGTTTGAGAGGCTTGTTTGGGGTTCCTTCGGGTTCCTCATTCGCCATGTCACGTCTAGGCCCTAGGCTTGGGTCGTGACAAAAATAATATATTTTCAAATTAGAAGATCTCATTGACTTGATAGTACATTTGTGACATAAATAATACTTTAATTTAAATACAACTATCTACCGAAATATAAATATATATTTCCATTAATGAAAATATTTATCTCATAAAATTAGCTACTAAATAAATAATAAAAATTAAACTAATACAAACTTCAATTGGCGTTATTACAAGTCATATCAACATTTCTTCGTCTAAAATACTGAAATATTGAGAAATAGAAAATAAGTAAAACAAAAATGCAATGTTTATATAGTAATAACTATTTTGAAGCAAACTTCCTAGGAGTCTAAATCACATAAGTAACATTGATAAATAAGATCATTCTTTTTTCTTGAGCATCAATAACGAATCGTGACAATTCTCTAAATTTTGGAAAATAATTTTCAGTAGCATATATCTACATGAGAAGAGAAATTGTTAACAAAAATAAATGCATTTAGACTACATCATGTTAACTTCATATATTGGAACATTACACACTAATGTTTATATTATGCAAAAAATAATTATTATATCATCAAAATTATATTATTTTCATCAAGTACTCAAGGTTATGAAATATACCCTCTTAGGATAGAACGACTTACTTCATCCGGATAGTGGTACCTCATATTCCGCTAAACTTTGAACTCACTCAAACGGAAATAAATTACACAAAAAAAATTAAAATGCAAGAAGAAGAAGAGTAGAAGATTAGAAAAAATTGTGGTTGGAAAATGAAAGGAAGTCCCTCTATTTATAGTCAACAAAGGGTAGTTTGAACAAATATTTTTTGTGTCTTATGTGAAAGATCATGAATGAAAAAATTTATTATTTAAATGCAGTTATGTATATATTTATTTCAATTTGATTAGGTTCAATCATGTAATTAGTCTTATCTCACTAATATTACCTTACATACAATATTTGTTTTGTATTTTTCTTGTCATCTAACCTGATATGTTTTGCATGTGTATTCTACGTTAAATTGTTTAGATGTCATATGAACATGTGAAGAGAACAACTACATTTTATATATTCACATATTTTCACATTTGTTATGAGTTTTTCTTTATACAAAAAAGTACTCGGAACATTATAAAATAATATATTTTAAAATTAGAAGATCTCGTTAACTTGATAGTACTTTTGTGACATATATAATACTTTAACTTAAATACAAATATCTACCCAAATATAAATATATATTTGCATTAGTGAAAATATTTATCTCATAAAATTAGCTACTAAATAAATAATAAAAATTAAACTAATACAAACTTCAATTGGTGTTATTACAAGTTATATCAAATTTTCTTCGTCTAAAATACTGAAATATTCAGAAATAGAAAATAAGTAAAACAAAAAGGCTATGTTTATATAGGTAATAACTATTTTGAAGCAAACTTCCTGGAAGTCTAAATCACATAAGTAACATTGATAAATAAAGTCATTCTTTTGTCTTGAGCATCAAAAACAAATCGTGACAATTCTCTAAATTTGGAAAATAATTTTCGGAAGCATATATCTACATGACAAGAGAAATTGTTAACAAAAACAAATGTATTTAGATTTCATCATGTTAACTTCATATATTGGAACATTACACACTAATGCTTATATTAAGCAAAAAATAATTATTATATCATCAAAATTATATTATTTTTCTCAAGTACTCGAGATTATGAAATATACCCTATTAGGATAGAACGACTTACTTCATCCGGATAGTGGTACCTCATATTCCGCTAAACTTTACACTCACTCAAACGGCAATAAATTACACAAAAAAAATTAAATTGCAAGAAGAAGAAGAGTAGAAGACTAGGAAAAAATTGTGGTTGGAAAATGAGAGGAAGTCCCTCTATTTATAGTCAACAAAGAGTAGTATGAACAAATGTTTTTTGTGTCTTATGTGAAAGATCATGAACTTTCCGAGAAGTCGCAACACTTTGAAAAAGTTACAACTTATTGAAAAAGACAACTCTTCGTAATAGTCAAAACTCTTTGGAAAAGTCACAACTTATTGAAAAAGTCACAACTCTTTGGAAAAGTCACAACTCATCGAAAAATCACAATCCTTTGAAAAAAGTCACAACTTATCGGAAAAGTCACAACTCATCGGAAATGTCACAACTTAAGTGAGGGATATTATAGTAATTTAACATTCAAGTTAGAAGTTCATGTTTTTAAGGTAATATAGATAGATAGAATAGATATATTGGGGGGGGGGATTTAGGGAACAATTAGAAACGATCAATTGAAAAAACAATAGCTAGGAGATAACACAAAAGAGTATTTATTACCAAGATTGATAACGACTAGGGGTGTGTGCAATACGATGGAATTTTAGTCCCCTAGTTTGTTCATACATACCTCTGTTTGATCTAACTCTTTCCATAATTCTTTCTCAATTTGAGAATAGATCATACTTTCTACTATATCCCTTTTGCGTAAGTTATGATAATCGTTAGGATTTGGCAGTTAAGGCAAGGCTTGCCCAATATCAAATATGAAAAAATATTGTAAAACGAGGGCAGAATTTAAATGATGGCATGACGCCAAAAAGAAAAAGGATAGTTGCAGGTCAAAATTTGAAATAAGGAGATATTATTTGTGTTATTAAAGTTGTGGATTGGACTTGAAAGTTTCTCTCTGAAATGGACACAAGGATATTGCAAAATCCATAACACTGGGGAAATTAATCTTTGGGCTTTGACATTTCCTATTTCAAAAGGAATAAAGAGGAAATTAATTATATGTCATGCCATTGATGTGTGGATTATAGTATTCTACTGTATTGTGCATTGAACTAAAATCCACACATCAATGGTTATCAAATGGACAGACAATGGTGAGATCCAATCTTACCAACGTACACAAATATGAGTTTGCTTTCTTAGCGGGTAAGAAAGTTCTTAGCTATTTTCTATCACTACAAATTCCAAAAAAGAAGACTCTCTACAATATTCTCAATTAGGAAGATTATAATAGTACATAATCATACAAATCTTTATTCTATACTTAAACCTTCCTAAGAAAACACTTTATCCTTCAAATACATTTTTTCCTTGAACTATTAGAATTGATTTGAGCTAGACCAGCAAAATTGTGACATGGACTTGTTAAATTTCAATCACAGTACTGCTTAAACCTTTAGTTCTACTACCACACTTGCACTTGGATCAGCAGAACACTGATCATGAATTTTTCAGCGCCAGTTATTCGCCCGTGCTTGATTCTAGTTAATTCTAGTAAAGCTGGTGAGATGCCAGTTGGCTTCTCTGAGCTGCTGGTTCCTTCGCCGGTATGCTTAAGTTGTTTTAAAATCGAAATCATTCAAACTTCATTTTTCTACAAAATACATGCACATAAGAGAACTAGGACCTAAAATCCTTGCAATTAACATTAAAATATAGTAATAATTGATGAATATAAGATCAATAGGTTGATAAAATACCAACTCATCAAATCCCCAAATTTGAACTGTTGCTTGTCCTCAAGCATAACTATTGGCACAAAGTAGTTGAAAAATCTTAATTGACTTATTATCCAAATAAATGGATTGAAAGTTCAACAATTAGAGGATGTAGCATTCATGATATAACTTAATATTATTGTGTTCAAAATAGACATAAGTTTTTGTTTTTTTCATAAAGGCATACAGAAGCTACTGAAATAAGTTTTAGGGCAAATACCCATGGCTTGTCCTTAAAAATGGATGAATGAATCAATCAAAACTAACAATTATGTTTAGCCTCAATTTCATTAACTTATTTAATTATCTAGTTGTTGATTCACAGGATTGATAATATGATCATGATCTTCTGACCTCTAACCGCCTACCACAGTTGACAGTCTAACTATATCGTTGAACATGGATAGATTGCATCACTTATGGAACATTACGTTCTTTTGTTGTATTTGAACCAATCACACCACATAGGTATATCCCTATCCTAGATGCAAATCAATTCTAGTTTTAGCAATAAAAGATCATGCTCCTTCTATTTCGGTTCCATCCCTCGATCTATTCCTCTCCCAAGTTCAAAAGTATACAATAGGTTTATTCTAATGGTGATCAAACATTAAAATAGTAATATAAGAATATAAGGACTACTAATATGATAAACACATATGTAGAATCACTAAACAATCATTTATAAGTTACCATAGCAAGAAGTTTAAATTCACATAGATATGGAACAATTACAACAAATCATTGACATAAAAGATGTAAAAATAATAAAAGAGAAAAAAAAGATGAAATCAAAGTTTTTCGGCCTCTATGACGGCTCTTCATTTTTTTCCAGGTCAAAGGTTATTTTCTATAAGGATAAATTACCTATATACACATCTTTATTTTCCATAATTTCCATCATTCCCTACCATTTTAAAATATTTTCAAAATCCCTTATTTTTTTTTCAATTCTCAAGTCAAATGGATACATAAGTATTTCAGCCTTAACACATGATTTCCTTCCCTTTTTCACTCCTTTAATCTCTCCCTAATTTCACTCTACAATCTTATCAGTTACAATTTTCATATCAATTTGATTTTCAAAAGGATTCTCTACAATCTTATTAGTTACAATTTTCATCTCAATTTGAATTTTTTTTCCTCATTTTTTCTTGTTCATCTTTTTCTAATATATATGTATTCAGATTTTTAATGTATCTAGTTGTTTTTGTTTCTTAAATTAATGTATTAGTCTTTGTTTCAACATTATGATACATTACAGTTTCATTATGTACAATGTATCGTGTTCAAATTACTAAATTATCTTACGGTTATAGTTTGGGATACATTAACTAGATTTTTAATGTATCTAGTTAATTTTGTTTCTTAAATTAATGTATAATGCCTTTGTTTCAACACTATGATACATTACAATTTTATCATACACAGTGTATCGTGTTCAAATATTAATTTTGATACTTGATATAAAACTTCTACTAAATGTATCATTTGTCATGTATCTAGGTGTTGCTATATATCGGATACACAACATTCTATTCTTGAATGAACAAATACACAATTTTTTAGACATGATACATAAATTCGAATTTACGCTAATTGTATCTGATACGTAGCAACTACCAGATACATAAATAGTAATGTATTGATAAATCTATCCATCTCAGAAATAAAATTCAAAAAACGATTACACAAAATTTTAAAAGGTATGAATGATCCATCAAAGGTATGGATCTCTTTAGAGTTTATGTTTGTTGTATCAATCCATAACGGATACATTGAAAATCCAAACTCTTGATTCTTCACCACAACGATGTATCAGATCTCCAAATTTTTCCTCAACTCATCGATCTTTAATTCAGCTGCAATGGTTGATTTGAGATTCACAAATCAATATTTTGACCAACAACCATTTCATCACTTTTGTATCATTCATACCTCACCTCACTTTCTCAGATTCCGAAAGGATTTGCTTCAGATTCCGGAAGGAAATTCCCACTTTCTTAGATTCTGGAAGGATTTCCTTCTACTATATATCGGATTTTCAAGTTTTCCTCATCTCATCGATCTACTACAATGGTGGATTTTAGATTCATAAAAGAAATTATTTTCCCAACAATTATTCATTATGTATCTTATCAAATTTTCGGTAAATTTGAATCTGATTTGAATGATTATTCAATGAACATGAGACGATGAATAGAGAAAAAAAATGAATTTTGAATTTGTTGATTCTGGAAGGATTTGCTTCTGATTGAATTGTTTGAAGCTAGGAGGATTTGGAAGAGAATTGAGAGAAGAAAATTTGAATTTTGAAATAATTGAAGCAGTTACTATTTGAGAAAGATTGACAACAAATTGATTAGCGTGATTTGGGGAACTCACATTCAAAATTGATTACCTTTCCTTTAAAAGTGTAACTGAATTTGTTTTAATGTATCAGAATTAATGTATCCGACTTGTTTGCTATGTATCCGGATAACACTGATTTTGAGGAATTTTTGTAAATTGGAAAAGAGTAGGGATACAATGTATTTTAGGTCTTTACACTATGGGATTTAGGTAAGTTATACTTTTCTATATCATATCCTCCTCCTTTCAAGAATTATTCCTATAGACTATTTATAAATATAAAAAAAACCTTAAATAAAATAATCGAGTTCTAAATAAATTGAGAAACCCAAATCCAAAGAAATTGGGTCTCTGCGTCACAGTGCCGGCATCCGCTCAACAATCAACAATTTGCTGCTCTTGTCTTCATATTGGAACACGTGTCAAATGTGCATATTTCAATTTAAATTTAATCTATTACGTTGTCTGCTTGATTTCCTTTATAATCTTTCATCTTTAATTCGTTTTGAGTCTAAATCTTTTATATTCACATCATTTTAATCCTACAAAAAATACACTATTAAGCACAATTCGCAAAATCCAGACGCAAAAAGGACAAGTAAAAATATTAAATATGAGGCAAATAATGATGGAAAATATGTATTTTTTAGCTCACATTTCATTCTATAATCTGTCATCTTTAATTCGTTTTGGCTCCAAATCTTTTCGTATTCACATCATTTTAATCTTACAAATAAAATACACTATTAAGAACAATTCATAAAATCCATGCTAAAAAGGACAAATAAAAATATTAAATGTGAGACAAATAATGATTAAAAATAAGTATTTTTAGCTTACAACAACACCTATCACGACCAAAAGTATACCCTAGACGTGACATGACCGATAAGACCCCAAAATGTCCTACACAAACCATTTGTCATACATAAGATACAATATAATTGAACATACGAGAAATTAAAGTAGGAAAGCTCATATCATAAAGGAGTTTGAAATAAACGCAGAAGTCTAATCATAGTCTTGACAAGTCGATCTATTACATCAAAAGAAGTAGTTGGGGCAAAAAACATACACCATGCACAACATCCTAAAAATAAAGACATAGGAAAACGTGGTAAAGATGACATGGTCCTCAGAACATAGGACTTACTAGGTCTTCGGCGATCAATAGTCAACTAGCCATGAGTGGGGAGAGGAGAAGTGCCAAACCCTATATTATAACACAATGTAGGCACAAATATGTATTAATACATGAAATGTACTAAGTATGAGGATATACATAAAACATGAGACATAATCATAAAGGGACATCAGGGAAAACATGATATGCATGACCAAACAAAACGTCTTGAAAAGTATTTAAGGAAGAACCGTAAATCATGAACATGGTCAATGCATCTTGAAACATGATAAAAAACTTCATAAAAACCTTTGAAGTAACTTAGTTCAGTTTGTGGGATATTGGATTTAAACGAAAATAGACCATGTGAGCTATAACATAGAATCTAATGTAACACCTACACAAAGAAGGGAAAGTCTAATTGCCAAGGTAAAACGCCATACGATTCATTCATATGCTATTTATGGAGCCACTTTCTAGGTCTTTTAAGAAAAATTCTGCAGGGGCACGTAGTTAGGAACTAGAGGTTGCTACTAAAGACTACTCTATTTGAACCTCCACTGCAAAATACTCTCAATGCTAATTTAATTCCCAATGGAATAGATAAATTCAATCATCAAAACATGACATTAGGAAAGACAATAATTATAATACCAATTAAAATCATGAAGTCTTATAAGAGTAATTCCTTTAAACCATGATTCATGCATATGGGAGAAATCCTTTCACCTATCATGATTATCTAAGTATGTGAGAAATTCTTTCACTTATCATGATTATCTATGTATGTGAGAAAACCCTTCACAAATTTATGATGCTTATCTCAAAAGTTACCCTAGATCATAAACATCTTTCTCATTAGAAGATACATAACTCTCATAATTCATATTTGATGAGTGATGGATTTGCACTCATTTCTTGCTCTTTTTTTTTGTTATTTTGTGGTACTCAAGTAGAGAAAGAGGCTAATTATTCATTGAATTATGTTTATTTCGGGTGGAGGAAAAATGATGCACAAAAGTGTAAAAGGAGCTGAACCTAGCAGAAATTGATCCTTAGATATCGCACCTATGAGTTGTTGTATGCTTTTGCGAACAATCAACCAAAGTCAATTGGTTTCTTAAGCGATGATACAGGGTTCGCTTCTGCGAACTGGTCAAGAAAGGTATAATTCTCTTAAGCGACATGATGTTCGCTTTGGCATCTGCTTTTACAAACTCCCAGTCGCTTTTACGGAGACCGCCTATCGAGACATGGCCAAATTTGGAAATTCTCAGGCATTGAATCCAAATTCAGAAAATAGGGCTAGAGGGGAACATCATTCATCATCCAAACTGAAAATCTAGATAGAGATTATTGAAGAGAGAAAAACTCATCTTATTAGTTGAGAGTAATTTCTTGTTGTTCTTAATTTTGGACTGAGACGTTGAAGATAAGTTGCCTCATAATTCATCTTTTGATTTGAAGATTATGTTTCTAATGATAATATCGTTTATCCTATCTTCTTTCCCTTACTTTGTATAGCATGAATTGTGGGTGTAATTGCTAATTGAGGTTGCGATTTTGTTCTAGAGATAGGCAATTCCATTTGGTCTTTGATTCCTCATCCTATTGCTTTTGTATTTGATTGCATTCTTCACATTCATGAATTAGGTTTAATATATTCTCCATGTTTGAATTTATTAATTGAGAGTGCCCGCTCAATTCTATCGTCCGAGCTTTGTAGGTTGCTTGAAAATAGAATCCGTGGAGTGGCACATGTGATGTTAATCCCATTCTAGCTTTAAATCTTGATTTTGAGATCGAAAGGAGAAAATCTAGGGTTTCATTGTTAAGTGAAAGGCTTGCTTGAAAGAGATGTCTAAGTTAAGGTAGTGGGTTGCTTTATTGAGTTACATTATTGAGACTGAAAGTAGATGTCATGAAATAGTCCTTTGAGAACGAAAGGAGATTAGGATTAACCTATGATTACCTAGACTACCCATGAGTGAATGAGTATGTGTTGAGATTGCAATGGATCATAGAGTGAGAAGCCTGAATATTTCAATTCCCAATTAGCCCTTAGTTTGTTCTTTTCCCAACACATTCGTTTGTGTTACTAAACCATTTTCTTAATTTGAAATTGTGTATATATTGTTGTGTTTAGATTCAAGCTTGTAGTTATTAGTTCTCTATTTTTTCAATCACCGACAAGTTGTTCACTGTGGGATTCGACCCCGAGCCTTAGTTGGATATTTTTATTGACGATGACCACCTACTCTTTTGATTGTTTTTCAGGAGTAGTTTGAGCATTATAAATAATAACTCTTATGCTGGGGAACAATTAGGCGTATTATTTCTAATGTACTTATTTCTCTCTAGATTGTGAATAAGGTTGTTTATTTTCTTTTGTTTTGTTTCTTTGGATTTTTGTGATCATGAAATATTTGGGATTGGTATTGCCCTACACCAGCACTTGTCCTTGTGATGAAACAAATGTGATAAATCAATTGAGGCTTAGGGTCGTGGATGAAAAGCTCGTTTGGGGGAAGAATGCCCTACACCTACTCTCCTTTGTGATGAAAAGTCATCAAAAAGTGCACCTAGCTCGGTGCTATGACATGGTCGACTTTGATTTTAGGCTTTCTACTCTTTGGGCTAAGGTGAGAATAACTGTGATGGTGAAAACTCTTCATTGTCCAATGGCCGAAAAGATCAAAGAAGGTCTCACAACTTGTACCTTGCTTGGTATGATGAGACGATCCAACTCATGTTCGGGATTGAATTGTTTAACACCAATGAAAGAGAAAATATTGAGGTGGATATAAAAGATATCTTGATCTTGTGCAACAAACCCAAAATAATAACAATCCAAGAAGCTGAAATAAATAGCATGATACTAGAGTTGCAAGAAAAAGCCAAATAGATCATAATTGGCATCTTTAGTTCAAGTGAAATTGAGGGTGTCACACTATTGAAGGCCAACAATCCTGAAAGGCAATGTTCAGGTGGCCTAACAACCCTCTCATCCTCAGGCTTGCCAAAGGTTCCAAAATGGAAGAATGATACTCCCTTCGTCCAATTTTATATGTCATCCCTTTCTATAAATAGTTGGACCACAATACTTGTCATTTTATAATATTTATGCATAAATTACCATATTTTGCCTATACCCTTGATAGAGTAGTTAATTAATCTTGAAAATGTATTCATCATTTACTATAAAGTTGACTTAAGAGAACATTAAATAAGGGTAGAAGGGTAAAGTTACATTATTTCTTAATGCAAGTGCAAATTAAAAATGTGACATATAAAATGGGACGGAGGGAGTACAAAGTTGTGTAATAGATAGAAGTCTTCAAAGTGGAGAGATTGGGTGAAATGTGTGATTTTCTCTTGCACTCCCCATGCTCTTCGGAGTGAATATAATCTAAAGTTGGGGAGAAGGTTCATTGCCTCAAAGTGGAAACAAGGGTGATGCACACGACGTTGTGCCGCGACATTAAATTGTGCGCTTGATGAGAGGCAACCCATCAATTTTCAAATTAGTTTTTTTTTGAGTTTTTGATTTTAGATTGGGTTTAATTTTTGTTTGTGACTAAGCCTCATGATTTTAGAGTTTTTGAAACTAATTTAAACAGGTTTGGAGGCGTGAATCTTGGAGGAAATGAAATTGGATGTTAAGACCCCATCAAAATATGACTTGGGAAGCTTTTTGGGCACCCAGGCGCACCAAATGAGACTAGGCAAAACACCTAATACCCCCCACTCCCGCCCCCGAGTTTGCTAAAGTGCACAGTGAGCAGCCTGCCAAAAGGGCCTCAGAAGTCGCAAAAGCAAACAATAGTTTGCTTAAGCAAAGTCTGCAAAAGCGACCCCCTCTCGCAAAAGAGAACATCGCTTAAGCGGAGTGGCACTCACTTAAGAAAACCCCGTGTTTAATGAAAGGTCGCCAAAGTGACCAATAATCTCTTAAGAAATGGTAAGAGTTTAAAAAGCCAGTGGATAGAAGCCAAACAAGCAAAACACCCAAAATAAAAGGTACAACTTCTTGTTATCTCACTCAGCTGTCTCAAATTATTCTAAAACTCTTGGTCTTCATTTTGCAAATGAAATCCTGTATGTCTCTCTCACTCTTACTCTATTGAATTGGTAAATTTCATTTGAACATTTGATTTTGCCTTTGATTAAATGTTGGGGTGGGGGGGGGGGTATTATGTGGGTAGTAATTTCTCTAACTTGGGGGGTTTAAAATTATGAATGTGTTAGCTGTATTCTTTTCTTAATTTGTTAAATGCATGTGTGTGCCTAATTTAAAGTATTTGGGGAAGTCTTTAGCATCCATTTCATGATATAATTGTTGAAAACATATTGGGAACCATGTGTTTGATAAAATGCCCAAAAGAACTCAAAAATAATTTTTGAAATTTGTTGTGCCAAAATGATTGAGTTTCTTGATTGCTTATTTGGTTGTTGTTGATTTTACATTGCTGGAGAGTTAAAATTTTGTGCTAAATTGAGAAGTGAAGTTGGTTGTTCATGTAAAAGGGGGGTGACTGTTCGTAAAAGCAAACTCGCCATTGCAAAAGCGATGTTCGTTTAAGAGATCTCCCTTTCCTTCTGCGATCTCCGCATAAACAACCTTCTTGTCGTTTTTGCGATGTTTGCTTAAGAGAAAATGGGTTTGCTTTCGCAATATTTGAGACTATTTTTCTGCAAGGGTTAAATTTTTTAGTATGTTTATTTTTGGTTCCAAATTAATTTCCAACCCTTTTCTTTGACTTCTACCTATTAAATAGCATTGTTTAACACATGATTCTCACACTTGTATGTTATTGTGACTTACAGAATTTTACAAAGTCAAGAATGACACACGAACTCGGTTTTAAGGAGGAAGTATTGGTCGAATATGACGAACATCGGTTTGTCTCTCACCAAGCACAAGATATTTATTATGCTTATGTAACAACCCGCCTTAGAAAGAACTATTTTGGGAAAGAGTAAATTTGGAAATTTTGGCAAGTTATGCTAAGTATAGGTTTTGGATCAACTTCAAACGACCATAACTTTCGGTACATGATACGTTAGGTAGCCTACAAGATACCAAATGAAAGGTCTTGGAATCTTCTTTCCAATGCCACTGAGTTTGCTAATTTTTGGGCTCGTATGAGGGATATATGCCCGTTTGAAGTTGGACTAACAAATTAAGGAAAGTTACCTGGATTTAAGAGGGGTATTTTGGTCTTTTCCTTACCCTATCAGATTTATTTCGTTTTTAATAATTAATTAGGGTCTAAAATGAATTGGTTCAGTTTACGCAATTACAATTCACGCTAGAATTTTTAGAAAAGAGTTCAAGAAGAGAAAAGAGGAGAAAAGAGGAGAAAGGTCAAGATTTCGTCAAGTTCTTGAGGTTTCGTCACAGATTTTTCCAAGGGTTAATTCCTAACGAGGTTTGTGAGTTAACATAACGTTGGGTTCTTTCACCCACGCGTGAAATTACGTTCTTGAAAGTAAAGAATTTGAGTTCTTGATGAGTTTTGTTGAACTTTCCTTCATTATCTTGATTGTTGAGATTTTGATGTGCTCTTGAGATAATCGCATGAGTTTAAGGTTGTTTTTGAGTAGATTCTTGTATACTATTATTGGGTATTCAAATCTAAATAATTGGGGAAGAAACCATTTGATTCTAGGTGAATCTGGGTTAGAAAATGAGTAAGAAAGTTCGTCGGTTTTCTAGGCAGAGGTCTGGCGCACCGCGCCAAAAATAGGGGTCTATGGTTTTGGCTCTGGGGCTCCGCACCACTGAGTGCGCCCCAACCAGCCTTCTGTAGTTCAGGCTCTGTCCCCCTGCGCCACTCAGTACGCCAGGGTCGCCAGGACCTCTACCCTTTCCCACTTCTTTTCGTTTGAGTTCCCTCGAATGTACCTATGTTTTATAGTTGATTTCTACACTCTAAGGTACTTCTAAACATCATGATATCACCCATAAACATGATATCACCCATAAACATGAATCATAACCTTGAATCCACAAATTCAAATTCAAGGAAAGTTAAGAGCCAAGTCTAGAGAGTTCTTGTAACACCCCGACTTTTTGAAACATCTAAATTAACTCGTACCTTCGTGGAAAGACAAATAGGGTGAGTAATACATTAAGAATCATGTGGTATGCCATATTTTAAGTGTTCAATGGTTGTATCTCAAGTTTTGAAATAAGGTAAGTCACAAAATAAAAGTTGGCGAAAGTTATCGTAAGTGTAACACCCCGGAAATTCTATGACTTAAGTTAGAGCCTCACCTTATGAATAATGACTTAAAAAAAGTAAAAATGATGTTTCTAAACCTAAATTAATGCAATTGACTTGTTTTGGAAGAGTAAAAGTCTAAACGTCAAGAAACGACCACGACGTCCGGAAACTAGAGAAAAATGTGTTCTAGTGTGTCCATAGGTTTTGGGCAGGTTTGGGTGTGTCGTATGATGGTATAATCTTGTAAAAAGGTTTAAATTAGGTAAATATATGTTTATAGGGTCAAAACGTTCGAATACGACACCCCGGGGCCCCGAGGAGGACCTCAACCTTGGCCAAGGCAGCTTGCAAATAGCACTTGGAGGGAATAGCTCCGCGTAGCGGACTAGCTCCCCCAAGGAGAAAAAAGTTAGTTTGCGACGCGGTCATGTCACAGACTCTACTGTCTCGAAATTTAATTCCAAATATCTTCAGGGAACAGCTCCGCGTTGCAAACTTGTTCCGCGACGAAAATGCAGAACTTCAGAAATCGATTTTTACTTCATTAAAGAGTCCAACTAAGTGAGGGGTATTTAGGGTACTTTAGGGTACATGTATATAATCATTTTTAAGTCAATTTACCTCACTTTTATCACTCAAACACAAAACCCCAAAGATTTAAACCTAAAGTTCCTCCTTCTCTCTACTCTCTCTCTCTCTTCTCAAGAACTCCATTGAAGAAGATTGGAGCTTCAAGAAGAAGACCAACTCTCCAAGGTTTCAACTTAGATTTTCGTGGTTAATTCATCAATAAGGTATGGTTGCTTATCACTCTTGGGATTCCTTTCCCCAAGAGGCCCCTTCAAGAGGAATTTCAAAATCTCCAATTTCTAGGTTTCAATCCAAAAACGTGGGTCTTCTTTCTAAAGTGAAATTGATGTTATAAACTGACTTTGATTGATGTTATATGAATAATTATGGATGAATTTATGTTGTATTGGTGGTTTCTTGAAGAATTCCCCATGAGATCCATGTTTCTCCTTCTTTTCCTAATTCTAATCCTAGTTTGTATTGGATAATGATTGAAAGCTATGAATTGAATGTGATGTTATGTAAATTCACGTTTGTATGATGATTCTACCCTAGGTTATGTATAATTTCTATGAAATTAGGGTTGAGTCTTTGAAAGAAGCCTTGAAGGCTATGAAGGGAATATGTCAATTGCTTATATTGATGTTGATTGTGTTGTTACTTCATGAATTACCTTGTATTATGTATTGGTTATGATTTAATTGGTAATTGAAGTATGGATGTCTCAAGAAGGGCAAAAAGGTATGAAGGTTGGTTCTTCTTTGAACTCAAGTATGAAAGGTGAATTACTTAGATTGTAATGATGCTATACCTAATGTGTTGTTGTGGTGTTGATGACTTAGTTTCCTCATATTTAACCCTCTACACTTGAATTAGCTATGAAGTATGTATGTATGTTATGGTATGATTGCTATATGATTGAAAGTTAGTCCTCATGATTATAGTGTAATGTAAAGTGAAAGGTTTACTCACTTGCTAAGTGTTTCTAAAGTGAAAGGATTGTTACTCACTTATGAACACATATGAGCTATTATGGTAAGATGTCTACATAAGAGTCTAGTAAAGGCTAATGTGAACTTATGTAATGACTAAAGATGATTACAAAAGGGAATTAGATTCTTAGCACAAAAAGGGCATGTAAATGAGATGGGGGGTCTCACGTTTAGTAAGTCCAGCTCCCCACATGGGTTTCCTCACGTTTAGCAAGTCCGAATTACCCACGGTATGTGTTGTCTCATGAGATGGAAACCCCCATGTTTAGTAAGTTAGGGTTTCTAGAAGCAATCTCCTTGACCCTTAACTATGTGCCCACATAGGACTCTAGCTTAGTGGATCCACCTAGATAGCTATGTACGAATGGTTACACCTTAGGCAAGTGTTAACCCTCTCTTTTAGGTGTGGGAGTAGAACACTGAATTCCATGTAGCTCTCATGGTCTATGTCGATTATTGCAATATTTCCCTAATGTAAAAGTAAATGAAGGTATGAAAGGCATGAACTCTTACTAGGGTTTTCTTAAGGGTTTCTACATAGTGTAAGGGAGGGTATGTGACTTCTCTTGCACATTGCACTTGTGGGATCCTAAGAGATGGTTGTATTAGTGTTCTCTTATGATTATGATGATTATGACTTATGTATGTTGAATCTATGTTATGTATGATCATTATAAATATGGTAAGTTATGATGAGTTATGATCTTAAGAATGTATGCATGAAGTAGGTTGCTTAATGTGATACTTGGCTTTGGATAGGGTTATGGGGTCCTATTCTTTGCATTGCACTAGTATAGCTTGGGTTGTCTACATGTTGTGATGATATTATGTTGGATTGGACTATGATGCTTACTTTTTGTGCATATTGGATTTACTTGGTAAAAAGCATGTTTTGACTAAATGTCCTTTTATGCATGTTTCAATGGTTGTTATGCATAGTAGCCATACTTAGTACGTGTGTTGTACTAACCCATATTTTCTCTCTTTTTCCCAAACTTTTAGGTTCGAGTCGTTGAGGATTCAAGCTTACTTCTCAAGACACTTGGCGTTGCTTCCCCAAGTTGGTGGGTCCTCAACCCCGAGGACAAGACCCTATGATCTAGTTTTTATGTTTAGTTCTTTGCTTATGTTGCAAGACATTGTTGTACTTTCCTATTTCAAGACTTCTTATAGATGTAAGGGCTAAGTCCCATTTTCGATACTTCTATGTCTAGATGGTACATTGTGACGAAGTTAGATTCTGTTTTCATAAATGAATTGAACTTGAACTTCCAAAGTAAAATTTTTAAAATTTTCGTTCTTTTTTTCTATTATACATGCTATGACAAATGCTAAGGGCTTGTATAAGACCTCTTCGAGGTCGAATACGCCGGTAACGACTAGGGGGTGCTCTCGGGTCGTTATAGTAAGTTCCTTTTTAAAGATTTCTGTTAAATTTGGGTCAAATGTCTCGGAAGTTTACTCCCAATCTATAAAGATTTATGGGGCCCACGATCCATTAAATCAAAGGTCTACGAGTCTAGTTTCCAACGCATCAAACGGTTTGTAAATACGACTTAAGAATAGAGAGATATTCACATTTTCATGAGACTGCGCAAGCGGGCATGTGAGGTGGGTCCCCTAGGTCGGTGGAAGCTGATAAGATATCATCTTCTTCTTTTTTCTTCATTCAAACTCGTAAGAAACCCATGAAAATCAGAGAAATTCTCCTCAAATCATCCTTGTGTGTTCATGATCTCTTCTTGGCTCCTTATCGAAAATCGCCCTACTTCCCGAGCTCGTCGTTTTGGTAAAGTTTTCATAGTGAATTGATCGGTGTAGCTCCGTGGAGGTTGTGGCAGCAGGGTTTTTTTAGTGGTTTGATTTTATTCAAGTGTTCTGGGCGTGTAAAGAAAGGTAGGAACCATCTTTTATTAGTTTATGGATACCTTAGGTCTTGGATAGTAATTTATGATAGGAATCCGTATCGATTGTCGTAGTAATTCTTGTCCTTAATTACTGATTGATTTTACCTATTTTTTAGTGTTGTAGTGGTGCGGACAGAGGTATTTTCAGCATAAATTATAAAGGAAAAGCTATGTTAAGGTTATTCCCTTCGTTCGGCATGTTTCCTTAGAGCTTGGGAGTGATATAGTAGGGTAGTTAATGTTGGTGATCTTGTAGATGTAATTGTGAATGGTTGGCTGATTGAGTGGTTATAAACCCTTATTATAGGGACTCATAATCTGTTAAGAACGACCCTCAGTTAGGAACGACTTGGAAACTATATATATATATATATATTGTTTATAGCTAAATTGCTCGCCTTTAGCTTATTCAATTGTTTGTTGTCGCCCTTGGGGTTATTGTTGTTAGTTGTTGAGCTATGAATTGCCTATGGGGGCTATGATGTTGTTTAATAGGACTATTTCATTGCCTAAGAGGGCTATGTTTTGCCCACAGGGATATATTGATGCCAAAGAGTGTTATGTGTTGCCTACGGGGTTATTTTGACGCCAAAGAGGGCAATGTGTTGTCTACAGGGCTATGTGATACAAAAGAGGGCTACGTGCAGCCCACAGAGCTATGATGTTGCCTAAGAGGGCTATGCGCTGCCTACGGGGCTATATCTTTGCCAAAAAGGGCTATGTGACTTCTTACAAACACAAGGGGCTACCGATAAGGTTATGTAGATTGATTTGGCACCTTCTGGGCTTATGGGGGCCTAGGTAGTTGGTATGTTGTTTGTACCTACCGAGCTTATGGTGGTTTTGTTAAGTTGTTGTTTGATCATTATTGTATTTTTTTGAGATTCAGTAGTGGGTTAGCATGCTTATCTAAATTTGATTTCCTTACCTGATTGCTTTTTGTATATTATGATACTTGCTCATTTAGTCTATTGCCTTTAATACTCTGTACATTATTTGGTACTGACGCCCCATTGCCTAGGGGAGCTGTATTCATGTATGCAGGACATGACAGACGACCCAGTAAACCTCCTCAGCGGCAGGATTGACTTCTATCTGGTTACCTAGCCCCTTTCCTTCGATGCTGCCAGAGTTGGGAGGTTTGTTAGCTTTTCCTGTATATATTTTTATGGGTAGGCTGGGTTCCTGTCCTGCCAATCTTTACTACTCTTAGAGGCTTGCAGACTAGTGTGTGGGGTGTACAACTACGCTATGGCCATGCTGGCCTAGTTTGTTGGTTTGCTGATGCTTGTTAGCTGTTTGATGTATTGTATTGATCTATACCTGCTTTCAGTTTCGCTATAGAGATCATGGTGGCCTCGACGGTCCAATCAGGACTTCTGTGCTAGTTGGCTATTTCTTTATATGAACTCTTGGGAGTAGCTGTTTCTTTTATAGATCTAGTGACAAGGGACTTGCCGGCCGAGGGTTTAATTTTAAGCCGAGAAATTCTTGTTTGTTTTCTTGATTGTTTGTGGCTTCCATGCGCTAGTAGCAAATGGTTCAGCAGGGTTGGCTCGGACCTGAGTTCTGGTATTAGGAGCCAGTTGCCCTCCTTGAGTTTAGGGCGTGATAAACTTTGTATTAGAGCAACGTCGTATCCTAGGGAGTCTGCAAGCCGTGTCTAGTAGTGTCTTGTTTATAAATGTATTGTGCACCACATTCAATAAGCAATAAGCTACAGGGCATATTAGAATTACTATCCTTCTTTTGCTCACATCGTGCTATAGAGCGGTGTCTTAAGGGCTGAGGTTTCTGGCTTATAATTGATATTTGTATGCAAATAGAGATGGCTGACACCAGACATACCACAACTAGCCAAGGGTGAGATACAGCTGCAGGCGAGGGTACTGGCAAGGTACCACAGGTGGAGGTAGCCTATTGTGAGACCCATGGGGATACATCTTCTCAACCCCCTATAGCTTATCCACCGCTTCAGGAGCCTCCGAGGGCTACAGGACCCCTGACTCCACCAGCATTACCACTTCTAGTTCCTCCTATTCCATCTGACCAGGATTTTAAGAGTGCAGTATGTATATTAGCATAGTTAGTAGCTGCACAGCGCCAGATGTTGCCAGACCTTCTGAAGGGCCCGAAAGTTCGAGAGTTCATGAATTTCTTGCCTTGAATCCTTCATAGTTTACAGGGACAGATCACAGAGAGGACCCTCAACACTTTGTTGATCAGCTTCATAGGATCTTCAGAGTCATGCATGCCTCAGCGACTGAGTCAGTTGAGTTAGCAGCATTTCGATGTGTGATGTTGCAGTATTTAGGTCCAAAAACTGGGAGAGATCTAGGGGAAAAGATGCATCTCTATCCACTTGGGATAGCTTTGCAGAAGCTTTCATTGATCCCTATTTGCCTCGAGAGATTAGGGATGGCCGGGTGACCAGTTTCTGAACCTCCGACAGGGCAGCATGAGTGTTCGAGAGTACGAGCTAAGATTTGATTCATTGGCAAGATATGCACCAACATTTGTTGATACGATGCATGACAGGGTGCGTAGATTTGTAGGAGGGCTTAACTCAGACTATATCAACGCTTGTTCTACCGCTGCACTAAATGATAATATGGATATCTCGTGAATTCAAGCCTTTGCACAAGGCATAGAGGATCGCCGAACACTACAGTATATGAGTGAGAGGGTCGAGAGAGAGACAGCAGAGGGATAGGCCCGCTGGTTCACATGGAAATTTTCAGGGTGGTCCCAGACCTCGATATTCTATTAGGCCACCTAGACCTCTACCATAGTAGTTCCAGGGTACTAGATTTGATCATCAGGGACAGTCAGGCACATGTGAGGGTTCACGAGCATCAGGCTCTCAGCAGCAGAGAGGCTCAGGCCAGGCCAGGCAATGACAACACCGCCGTGTTGCACTACATGTGGTAGGATGCATTCCGGGAGGTGTAGGCAGGGTTCTACAGGTTGTTATTCTTGTGGACAACAGGGGCATGGGTGGAGGAACTGCCCGACCATAGCTCAGGGTGGTATAGGTCAGTCGATCGAGTTAGTAGTAGGTTCCTCCTCATCAGCACAATCTACAGGGAGTGGACCCCAGACTTCAGCAGGTAGAGGCAGAGGCGGAGGCATAGAGGGAACATCTAGTTCTAGTAGTGGCCAGAACCGTACATATTCACTAGCCAGCCGATAGGTCTCCAAGTCATCACCAAATGTTGTGACAGGTGCATTAATTGTTTGCTCTCCTTGTGTTTATGCTTTGAGAGATCCTGGATCTACTCTATATTATGTTGCCCCATTTATTGCAGGGAAGTTATGTATAGTAGCAGGGTCATTAGATTAACCCTTTACTGTATCTACATAATTGGTGAGTCTATTATTGCCAGGAGAGTCTATCGAGGTTGCACGGTAGAAATTATCGATCGTCATACCTCTGTAAACCTGGTAGTGTTAGAGATGGTCGATTTCGACGTCATTATGGGTATGGACTGGTTGGTTTCTTGGTATGCTAATGTTGAGTATCGAACAAATATTGTTAGATTCCACTTTCCAGTAAAGGAAGTTTTGGAATGGAAAGGCGATACAACAACGCCGAAAGGTAGGTTTATTTCCTATTTTAAGGCGAGGAGGATGATTACTAAGGGTTGTATTTATCATCTTGTTCGCATTCATTATATAGATGCAGAACCACCGACTCTTCAGTCTATTTCGGTAGTTAATGAGTTTCTAGATGTATTTCCAAACGAGCTCCCTGGTATCCCTCCAGAATGAAAAATTGATTTTGCTATCGATATGCTACCAGGTACACAACCCATATCTATCCCTCCTTATAGAATGGCTTCTGCTGAGCTAAAGGAGTTGAAGGGGCAGTTGAAAGACTTGCTGGATAAAGGCTTTATCTGGCCTAGTGCTTCACCATGGGGTGCGCCAGTGTTATTCGTGAGGAAGAAAGATGGCTCACTAAGAATGTGTATCGATTATTGACAGCTGAATAAGGTTACTATAAAGAATAAGTATCCTCTTTCGAGGATCGATGACTTGTTTGATCAGTTACAAGGTGCTGAGTGCTTCTCAAAGATTGATTTAAGATCAGGGTACCACCAGATACGAGTTCGGGAGAAATACGTTCCAAAGACAACTTTTAGAACCAGATATGGACACTTTGAGTTCTTGGTAATGTCTTTTGTATTAACTAATGCCCCAGTAGTGTTCATGGACCTGATGAATAGTATATTTAGGCCGTATCTAGACTTGTTTATGATTATATTTATTGATGATATTTTGGTGTATTCACGTTCAAAAGCTGAGCATGCAAATCATCTGCGAGCAGTCCTTCAAGTTCTTCGAGACCGAGAACTTTATGCAAAGCTTTCTAAGTGTGAGTTCTGGTTGAACTCTGTAGCTTTCTTAGGCCATATTGTATCAGATGCAGACATTACAGTTGATACACAAAATATTGAGGTCGTAAATATTTGGCCTAGACCTATGACTCCAACTTAGGTTCGTAGTTTCTTAGTGTTAGCTGGGTACTACAAAAGGTTTATAGAGGGGCTTTCTTCACTTTCAGCACCATTAACGAAGTTGACTAAAAAAACAGCTAAGTTCCAGTGGACTGATGCTTGCGAGCATAGTTTCCAGGAGCTGAAGGTAGGTTGACATCAACATCAGTTCTAGCATTGCCAGATGGTTCAGAAGGCTATGCGGTGTACTATGATGCTTATGGTATTGGGTTGGGATGTGTTCTAATGCAACATGGTAGGGTTATCGCATATCCTTCAAGGCATTTGAGGATGCATGAGAAGAACTATCCAACCCACGATTTAGAGTTGGCTGCAGTTGTGCATGCGTTAAAGATCTGGAGACACTATTTGTATGGCGTTCATGTTGACATCTTCACAGATCATAAAAGCCTTCAATACATCTTTAGACAAAAAGAGTTAAATCTGCGTTAACGTCGATGGCTTGAGTTACTGAGAGACTACGATATGGATATTTGATATCATCCAGGAAAGGTGAATATGGTAGCCGATGCCCTAGTCTAAGATCTATAGGTAGTTTATCCTATTTAGGTGTTGAGAAGCGTGACCTAGCACGAGAGCTTCATCAGTTAGCTAGCTTGGGATTCAGATTGTTAGAGGCAGATGATAGTGGGATCATAATTCAGGACACAATTGTATCATCTCTAGTTGTAGAGGTAAAATCACGGCAACATGAGGATCCTAGCTTAGAGCAGCTCAGAGTCAAGGCTCAGGATCAACAATCTTTAGCATTTGATATAGCAGAAGATGGAGCCCTCAGATATAGTGGTCAATTGTGTGTTTCGGTTATTGTAGGGCTTCGACATTAGATTAAGGAAGAGGTATATCATTCCTGTTATACTAGTCACCCTGGTTCGAAGAAGATGTACTATGATATTAAGGAGATCTATTGGTGGCATGGGATGAAGAAGGACGTTGCTGAGTTTGTGGCATAATGTCCTAATTGCCAACAGGTGAAGGTTGAGCACCAAAAGCCACTGGGCTAGTCCAGGAGATTGCTATTCCTTTGTGGAAGTGGGAAGCAATTAATATGGATTTTGTTATAGGGTTACCTCGATCACATCGTAAGTTTTGATTCTATTTGGGTAATTGTTGACAGACTAACAAAATTAGCCTACTTCTTACTAGTCAAGACTACTTTCACAACTGAAGATTATGTAGGGCTTTACATCCGAGAGATTGTTAGGTTGCACGACGTCCCAATAACTATTATCTTGAATAGAGGAGAACAATTTACTGGTAACTTCTGGAAGTCTTTCCAGAAAGGATTAGGGACGCAAGTTAATCTCAGTACCGTCTTTCACCCTCAGACAGATGGCAAGCTGAACACACCATTTTAACACTTGAGGACATGCTACGAGCATCATGCTGGACTTTAATGGAAGTTAGGATGACCACTTACCTCTTATTGAGTTCACATACAATAATAGTTATCATTCTAGCATCGGGATGGCACCTTATGAGGCTTTGTATGGGCGAAAATGTAGATCCCCTATTGGATGGTTCGAGGTAGGTGAGTCAGGGTTGATTGGACCTGACCTAGTATATCAAATAATGGAGCAGGTTAAGCTCATTCAGGAAAGGTTGCTAACAGCTCAAAGCCGACAGAAGTCATACTCAGATGTGTGATGAAGGGACTTAGAGTTTTGTGTCGATGACTGGGTATTCTTAAAAGTATCGCCTATGAAAGGTGTTATGAGATTTGGCAAGAAAGGCAAGCTTAGTCCAAGATTCATTGGACCATACTGGATCCTTCGGAGGGTAGAACAAGTGGCATATGAGTTAGAATTGCCTTCGGGGCTAGAATATGTTCATCCAATTTTCCATGTATCGATGCTACGAAAGTGCGTAGGATACCCTTATCGGGTTGTCCTAGTTAAGGATGTTTAGATCACAGAGGATTTGTCCTACGAGGAAACTCTAGTTGCCATATTAGATCGACAGGTCCGTAAATTGAGGACCAAGGAGGTGGCTTCGGTTAAAGTATTGCGGAGAAACAAGAATAGAGAAGAGGTGACCTAGGAATATGAGGATGGCATGAGGTCCAAATATCCTCACTTGTTTCATACCCCAGGGTAATAGCATATCAATTTATATTAGTGAAGTAAGGTAAGATACCTATCTAATTTTTTATATTATTGCTTATTATTATGGTTGTTGTCGTTGTATTTTTGCTTGCACTATTATTGTGGAGCTATAGTGTTTAGCTATTTATGCCGTCCTGTGAGCCGCCTAGGTTAGAATTTTTGTGTTTCAGGTTATGGATTGTCACATTCACAAAGGATACTTTGCCTATACTTTGGAAATTCGTAAGGACATAACCATGTGACTCAGATTTTTCATTCGAGGACGAATGTTTCTAAGGGGGGAAGGATGTAACACCTCGACTTTTCGAAATGTCTAAATTAACTCGAACCTTCGTGGAAAGAAAAAAATAGGGTGAGCAATACATTAAGAATGATGTGGCATGTCATATTTTAAGTGTTCAAGGGTTGTATCTCAAGTTTTGAATTAAGGTAAGTCGCAAAATAAAAGTTGGCAAAAGTTATCCTAATTTCTTTTTTAAAGATTTTTCTTAAATTTGGGTCGAATGTCTTGGAAGTTTTCTCCCAATCTATAAATATTTATGAGGCCCACGATCCATTAAATCAAAGGTCTACGAGTTTAGTTTATAACGGATCAAACAGTTTGTTCATACGACTTCAGAATAGAGAGATATTCGCGTTTTCGCGAGACTGCACAAGCAGGCACGTGAGGTGAGTCCTCTAGGTCGGTGGAAGCCTATAAGATATCATCTTCTTCTTTTTTCTTCATTCAAACTCGTAAGGAACCCACGAAAATCAGAGAAATTTTCCTCAAATCATCCTTGTGTGTTCATGATCTCTTCTTGGCTCCTTATAAACAATTACCTTACTTCGCGAGCTCGTCGTTTTGGTATAGTTTTCATGGTGAATTGATCGGTGTAGCTCCGTGGAGGTTGTGGCAGCAGGGTTTTTTTAGTGGTTTGATTTTATTCAAGTGTTTTGGGCGTGTAAAGAAAGGTAGGAACCATCTTTTATTAGTTTATGGATACCTTAGGTCTTGGATAGTAATTTACGATAGGAATCCGTATCGATTGTCGTAGTAATTCTTGTCCTTAATTACTGATTGATTTTACCTTTCTTTTAGTGTTGTAGTGGTGCGGACAGAGGTATTTTCAACATAAATTATAAAGGAAAAGGTATGTTAAGGTTATTCCCTTCGTTCAACATGTTTCCTTAGAGCTTGGGAGTGATATAGTTGGGTAGTTAATGTTGGTGATCTTGTAGATGTAATTGTGAATGGTTGGCTGATTGAGTGATTATAAACCCACATTATAGGGACTCATAATATGTTAAGAACGACCCTCAGTTAGGAACGACTTAGAAACTATATATATATATATTGTTTATAGCTAAATTGCTCTCCTTTAGCTTATTCAATTGTTTGTTGTTGCCCTTGGGGCTATTGCGGTTAGCTGTTGAGCTATGAACTGCCTATGGGGGATATGTTGTTGTCTAATAGGACTATGTTATTGCCTAAGAGGGCTATGTGTTGCCCACGGGGATATATTGATGCCAAAGAGTGTTATGTGTTACCTACGGGGTTATTTTGACGCCAAAGAGGGCTATGTGTTGCCTACAGGGCTATGTGTTGCCTACAGGGCTATGTAAGGCTACGTGCAGCCCACAAAGCTATGATGTTGCCTAAGAGGGCTATGCGCTGCCTACGGGGCTATAGCGTTGCCAAAAATAGCTATGTGACTTCTTACAAACACAAGGGGCTACCGATAGGGTTATGTAGATTGATTTGGCACCTTCTGGGCTTATTGGGGCCTAGGTAGGTGGTAGGTTGTTTGTACCTACCGAGCTTATGGGGGCTTGGTTAGGTTGCTGTTTGATCAGTATTGTATTTTTTTGAGATTCGGTTGTGGGTTAGCATGCTTATCTAAATTTGATTTCCTTACCTGATTGCTTTTGGTATATTATGATACTTGCTCATTTAGTCTATAGTCTTTCATACTGTATACATTATTTTGTACTGACGCCCCATTTCCTTGGGGCACTGTATTCATGTATGCGGGACCAGACAAACGACCCAGTTGACCTCCTCAGCAACATGATTGACTTCTATCTGGTTGGCTAGACCTTTTCCCAAAGAGTAAATGTTTTCACATTTAAACAAGAGAGGAAACACCGATTTCCAAGAGTGCCTTTGAGCTAGTTTTTGTGGAATAATCTCAAACCACAGAAAGAGTTATATTTTTAAATATATGAGGTAGTCACATTTTGGGAGTTGTATTGAGCACCAATATGGGGAGTTGTTTGAGTTCGGATAATTCAAAGTCTCCATAAACCGTGTAGACAACATGGCTAGAAAAGGGTCATACTTTTTAGATGATTCCTTAATGATTTTAGCATAGACTAGTGGATCCACTTAGTAGTTAGGTTCTATACCCCCGGCAAGGTATACGACGACCCTGGAAGCATGAGGCAAGACGATGTATCATCACATAGGTCATAGTAATGGTTGTTGGTTAGAGATACTCCCACAGAGATATTTTGTATTCTTATATACACATAGTTACTTGTATTTTCATATACAAACCAAGTTATTGTTGTATTTTTCAATACACTGAGTTGTTATCTACATATTTTAAAGCTTTTATTTATATTGAATTTATATTGAAATGAGTTGAGTTGAGTTGAGACTAGGTAAGTTCCTTCAATTTCCTTTCAAGCTTATGTCTTGTTTTAGAATTCCCCTCGCCCTCGCATGCTTGTACATTCGATGTACTGATGCCATTTAGCCTACATCATTTTATGATACAGATACAGATAGCCAGGATCAACATCTAACGCTTCGTTGATCAAATTAAGCTTCAGATTAGTTGGTGAGCCTCCTTGCTTCCAGAGGATCTCCTCTTTACTTTCTTTCCCATTTTAGTTTATTAGGATGTCGTGGGTCTTGTCCCGACATCCATATAAGTTGTTAGAGGCTTCATAGACAGTTAGATATTGTTAGGTCATGCGTCTTTTCTATTTTTAGTATTTAATGTTTAAAGACTTGAGTTGCCACTTTGGCTAGTTGAATGTTTATTTAACACATTTTAAGTTTTCTTTGAGTTACAGTTTACTTTTAAAGTGATTTTATTATAAGTATGTCTTCCACTAAGAGTTAAGCTAGGCTAAACGTTCGCTTAGGGCCAATAATGGTTCTCGAGTGCCTATCCCGCCCAGGGTATAGGCCCGGGGCGTGGTATCAGAGCACAGAGTTCTAGAGTCCTAGTGTGTCTATGAATTCGTGTTTATAGAATCCTAGTTATCAGTGTGAAGAACGCCACATCTATAATTAGGAGGCTGCGACATTAGGAACTATCTCATTTCTTTCATACTAATTTCGTGTGATAGAGTTTATATCTAAAAAGTTTCTTCTAATTTGTGCTTGCGCGTATCTTTCAGACCATGCCTCTATGAAGAGATGTATGAGGTCGTCCTACTAGGAGGAATGTCGAGGTACAAGGGGCACCTAATGCACCGAAAGTGCAACCCCAAGGAGAGGTCACCCATGGTGAGTTGCGGGAAGCTATTTGGATGTTGAGTCAAGATGTGAAAAATCAAGTTGAACACAGAGAGAATCGACAGGAAGTGGCTTATACTTTTAGGATCCATGAGTTCTTAAGGATGAATCCTCCAAGCTTCTCTGGTTCAAATGTCACTGAGGATTCGGAAAACTTTGTAAAGGAAATGCAAAAAATGCTTGAGGTTATGCACGTTGCTGATGCTGAGTGAGTGGAACTAGCTCAATACCAAATGAATAGTGTTGCTAAGATCTGGTTTGACCAATAAAAGAAGGGTAGAGCTGAGGGTGCACCGATTTTGAGCTGGGCTGTGTTCGAAAGTTCTTTCATGGGGCATTTCTTTCCCTGTGAACTAAGAAAAGGAAAGGTATGAGAATTCTTCACTCTTAAGCAAGAATCTATGAGTGTTCATGATTACAGTCTTAAGTTCACCCAACTTTCCCTCTATGCTCCGGAGATGGTTGCTGGCATGAGGAGCAGGATAAGTTTGTTTGTTGCTGGGTTGTCTCGTCTGTTAAGTAAGGAGGGCAATGCAACTATGTTGATAAGACATATGGACATAGCAAGGCTGATGATCCACGTGCAGCAGGTTGAGGATGACAAGCTTAGGGACATAGAAGAGTTTAGAAACATGAAGGCTAAGACATCAGGAAATGAGTCTGGGTAGCAAAAGGTAATGTGAACCAGTCTTCTTTCCAACATAAGCAAAAGGGACTTGCTCCATCATCTGCTAGTGCACCATCACTAAGGAACAAAGGTGAGTTCAACAATCAGAGTTTGCAAAATTTCAGAGCTAGACCTGTGCAGTCTCAAGGTAGTGTGGCAAAAAGAGGTAATGGGGCTCCTGCATGTGCTAAGTTTGGTAGGACCCACTCATGAGTGTGTCATGATGGCTCAACTAGTTGCTTCAAGTGTGGTCAGAATGGTCATTTCATGAAAGAGTGCCCTAAGAACAGACAATGTAATGGTAATGGGGCAACATGGCCCGATCTTCAGTTGCTCTATCATCTGCATCTAGAGGACCTAATTCAGGGGCAGACAGAGGAGGGAACTGTCTGTATGCTATTACTAGTCGCCAAAAGCAAGAGGATTCGCCAGATGTTGTCACTCGTATGATCAGAGTCTTTAATTTTAATGTTTATGTTTCGCTAGATCCATGTTACGACCCAAGGGTACCCCCTAGATGTAACATGGCACATAGAACCCCAAAAGGCTCAATGTAAGCCACTTAGCATAGCATGACATAAGAAAATAGAAAAGTATGGAAATTTAAAACATTTTTCAATACAATCGAAGTCTCATAAAATGAAGCAGAAGTATTTAACATTGTCTCAAACCATCTAATACATGAAAGCCTTTGGGACACAACCCATACAATGGCTCTAAACATAAAATGAAATATAAATGACATAGTGGTCAAGCCCTCAAATTCTATGAGGACTCACCATAACTTCTCTTCTTGATCTATTATGAACCTAGCCACGAGGATGGAAGTCAATATCGCCAGACCCTATATTTGATGATAAGAATGTAGGGAAAAATATGCGTTAGTAAAATAATATACTAAATATGTTGGCTAACATAAATCATTAACATAAGCATATAAGAGGTATTAGTCAACATAAAACATATACCATAATGATAAGAGATAATAACATAAGTCATAAGTAAAAGATACATCATCATAAGACATAGGCTATATTAGGGTAGACAATAATCATAACTTGTTAGCATGGGAAATACATCATTGTCATAGGCATAGTCAATGCATATAGTTCAACATGACATAAGAGGAACACTTCATAAGTCACCTCAAGGCAAGCTTGTGCAATGCATGGACAAGACCCCATAATCCCACCCATGCTAAGCAAGTCACTTTAGGTCCTCATTCATATTTATCATCTTTTGATCTCATCGTTAGATTATTTCTCATAGACAACGAAACATTCACCTTTAGTCAAACATATTAAGGAAAGCAACTTATAGCAACAATCCAAGTTAAGCACACATCATAAGCATATTGATTACATAAATCATCATAACATAAAAGTAACATACCACAATTACCCTCAAAGTATACTTGTGCAATGCATGAATAAAATCCTATATTCTCACCCATAGTAAGTAAAGCTTCTTGAGTAGCCATAGTTCATACTAGACTTGACCTTGTGGGAATTAGCCTTAATTGACATAGACCATGTGAACTTACATGGAATCCAGTGTTACCCACACCGAAAAGGGTTGTCCTACTTGCCTAAGGTAAGACCATCATGTGTTAGCCTTTATGTGGATCCAATAGCTAAATAACCTACGGAGGCACATAGTTTATTGGATAAGGAGATTGTTACTAGAAACCCAACCTTGCTTAACGAGGGAGCATC
>NW_026019951.1:325196-347696 GCF_900185275.1 Solanum verrucosum | reverse complement strand
CATGTCATAGCTCATAGTGATTGTTGTCAGTTAGAAAAACTCCCCCAGACATATTTTGTATTCTTATATACAAATAGCTACTTGTATTTTCATATACAAACCTATTTATTGTTGTATTTTTCAATACGCTGAGTTGTTATCTACATGATTTAAAGCTTTTCTTTATATTGTATTTAGATTACTGCTTTATATTGAAATGAGTTGAGACCAGGTAAGTTCCTTCAGTTCCCTTTCAAGCTTATGTCTTGTTTTAGAAATCCCCTTGCATGCTCGTACATTCAATGTACTGACGCCATTTGGCCTGCATCATTTAATGATGCATGTACAGGTAACCAGGATCAACATCCAACACTTCGTTAATCTAGTTGAGCTTCAAAGTTGTTGGTGAGCCTCCTTGCTTCTAGAGGATCACCTTTTATTTGCTTTATCATTTTAGTTTATTAGGATGTCGTGGGTCTTGTCCCAACGTTCATCTCAGTTGTTAGAGGCTTCATAGATAGTTAGATATTGTTAGTTCATGAGTCTTTTCCATTTTCAATATTTAATGTTTAAATACTTGAGTTGCCAGTTTGGCTACTTGAATGTTTATTTATAATACATTCTAAGTTATCTTTGAGTTACAATTTGCTTTTAAATTTCTTTTATTATAAGTAAGTCTTCCGCTAAGATTTAAGTCAGGCCAAGGGTTCGCTTAGGACAACAATGGTTCTCGAGTGCCGGTCTTACCCAGGGTATAGGCACGGGGCGTGACAACTTATTTGATAAAGAAGAAGCTATTTTCAGAGAGAGGCATATCACTTGAAAAATTTGAGGAAATGCCTCTCAATTTTACCAAAAGTAGATAACATCCGGTTGGATATGCTTTGCAGTTAAACCTTTCAAGGCAAATGAACAATGGATGAGGAAATTTTATGCCAACCTCATGGAGATGGGCATAAATTCAAGGTTGTTCACCATTTGAGACAAGGTTGTCAACTATGGTCTAAAGGCAATCAATGCCATATATGGGCAGCACGATCATGATATTAAGGCTTTCATGACCAAGGATTGTGAGTCATGTGCTTGGCTAGCTTCAAAGATTTGTGTAATAAAATATGTTCCATGGGAAATCACAAATGACATGATACTATGTTAAGATTTACCACCTAAAGAAAGGACATGGATGGTGATTGTATGCAACCGCATCTCCCCAAGAGGTAACATTAGCAATATTCGAGTGTTGCAGGCACAAATAGTGGCATGTGTGTACTTGATGATGTCCAATTGAATATAAGACATTTGATCGTGAATGAGTTTTGGGAATTCAAAATGCATGACATCCTATCCCTTGTTGTTCCTTCTTTTATCACGGAGCTATGTAACCAGGCTGAAGTGGAGGTGCTTTCGGGTGAAACATTGATGCACCCCAAAAATCCAATCTTTCCACTTAAGATGTGCGATGAGGGAATGGTGGTAAAAAGCAAGAAGAGGAAGGTTTACTCTAGAAAGTCCATTCATGTGGATGATGATTCTCCCGCACCTCCGGTTGTTGTCCCTTTTGAGTCATTGGAAAGTGAGTCGTGTATTGTTAAAGAGATAGTGACGAGGTTACCTTAAGGTCCGGGTGAGTCGACTTCTCGGCCATATCCTATATGCCTCAAAGTAAGTTTGGTGCCTACTTGAAAATCAAAGGAAGCAAAAAGCATAACTTATAAATTTGGAGAAGGCCTACACCGGTTTGGCTAAGTCACATGGTGAGTTAAGCATCATACACAGTAAGATGAAGTAGCGGGAGAAGAGTAGAGACAAGTTCTTTACTCAGGTATGGAAACGGGTAAAATACCTTTGGAATGTTTTGAAGGCGACTGAGCCACCTCAGATTTCTAGGCCCGATGAAGATGGAGATGAGCCCGATACATGGAGTGATGATGGTGGAGATGAGGATAGTGAGGCCACTGATACTGATTCAGAAAATTGAGGCAGCCCAGGGAGCCCTTCACATGCTTTTTTTGAGTTTCATAGTTGTGCTATGAGGACACAACATCATTTTTAGTTGGGGGTGATTCCCTTTGGGTTGTTTTATCTTGCTTTTATTGATATTTTGGATTAATTTTTAGATGTTTTCTTTTATTTTGTGGGTTGATTTTGTTATTATGTTTTTATTTTTATATAGTAGCATCTTTTTTTTTTGTAATTTCTTGTTGAAGAAATAAATTGTGATGGTAGTGTTTCATCTTGTATGCCTTGAAGCAGGGGAAGTCTGAGTACCCGTAGCTTGTGAGTTTGGAGGCCCTCGTGAATTCTCAATGAAAAGGCTTGAATTTTCCCAATGGTAGATCATATGATGTCATTTGTAAGGGAAAATCGTCATTTTGTTGAGTGTTGTTGGCCTGGTGGAGCCTTGATGTGAGGTTGTGACTTTTTTTTGTACTAATAGATTTAGTCAAGCCTTGTGACTAGTGGAATGAGCATCCCTCCAATTTTTATGTGAAAATGGATGACTTGTGACAATGTTGTGACTCTTTTTGCGACTCCAATATACGATGTGGTCATGTGAAAAATAACTCTTTTTTTGTTGACTAGGAAGCTCTAATTTATTCTTCTTGAATATTGTTCATGCTATGTGTGGTGAGTTTTTGTGAATAATGCCTTGTGTTTACTAGAATTTCCCCGGTTAGTCTTGAAATATTGATTTTGATGGAATTTGGTTGGAGAGATTTTTTTAGGCTTTCTTTGATTGTCCTTGAAATCCACTTAGCCTAAAGGTCTCATATTTGCACTAAACATAACATATCCTCTTTGAGTCTTATCCTTTTTATTGACAGTCGCATTACAAGCCTTTTCCTTTTTGAAAAGTAACCTTCTTTTAAACCATTCCCTCCTTGAACTTGAGAATGGTGAAAGTTGCGGTAAAAAGCCTAAGTTAGGGGTGTTATGGAAATATTATAGATGGATGCTTACCACATGAGCGCTTGATATAAAAAACGGAAAAAGGGAGTGTCTAAGAATGGAGGAAAAAATTTCAAAGAAAGAAAAGTGGTGAAAAAGAATGAAATTTTTTGAACAAATGAGTCTGGAATCCTCCAAAAGTTTAAAATGGTTGCATGTGGGGAATCTAGAATGAGAGTACAAAGGGAAAAATAAGAAAATTATGTGAAGTATGCATTGAGTTGAAAAATGAAGAAAAAGTGGAAAATTGTTGATTGAAAAGTTGTTGTGTTGTGTTCAAGGAGAGGGTATTCACTTGTACCTAAATGAGATCTTAACCTTCCCTAAGCCTATATTGCAAGCTTAACAAAGTCCTTTGAGATATCCAAACGAATGAAGGTCAGTCAGTGTTGTTTGAAAATATGGGCAAGCCTATGGTGTGTCACTTCTATAAATGAGATGATTTGTTGTGAGTGTGAGTGTTTGCATTGGTGTCCCTTGTATTGTGAATAATTGTGTGTGTTTTTTGGGATATTTCTTTTCGTGTGAGAGCATGAATACTAGGATGAATTGGTGAAGTTGATAGATTCCAAAATTTGAGTCAAGGGAAGTTGTTAGTTTACTAGTAATTGTGAGTCATATTTTGAGGATTCTTATTATCACTTGACCATCCTTGACAATCATTGAGTTTTGATATTGTGCTTTAACTTGAGGGATTGTTGCGATTGGAAATCGCTTGCTTACTTGCTAATTATTAGCACCAACCAAAGTCATGACTATGACTTTTAGCTAAAGTAGAAGAGTATTGTGCTTAAATTGTGTGCCTCTTATGTTTTTGGATTTTGTTTTCCTTGAGGACAAACAATGTTTTAAGTTGGAGGTGTTGATGAGTTGTGGATTTGCACTCATTCGCGGTTCTTTTCTTGTGATTTTGAGGTAATAAAGTAGAGAAAGAGGCTAATTATCCTTTGAGTTTTTTTTTTAAAATTTTGAGGTGTTTGTTGTTAGGAAGAAAATTGATGCACAAAAGTAGAAAATGAGCTGAACTTGCTAGAAATTGATTCCTAGATCTCGCACCTGCGAGCTGGTGTTCACTTTTGCGAATAGTTAACCAAGTTCAACTGGTCGCTTAAGCGATGATGCATGGTTTGTTTCTACGAACTAGTCAAGAAAGGTGGATTTTGCTTTTGCGACATCCGCTTTTGCAATTTCCTAGCCTCTTTTTCAGAAACCGCCTATCCAGACATGGATATATTTTGAAACTCTCAAGCATTGGATCCAAATTTAGAAAATGGGGCAAGCGGGGAGCATCATTCATCATCAATTCACAAAATATTAAGAGAGATTATTAAAGAGAGAAAAACTCATCTTCTTAGTTGAGAGTGAATTTCTTGTTGTTCTTAATTTTCGGCTGAGGCATTGAAGGCAAGTTACCTTATAATTCATCTTTTGGTTTGAAGATTGTGTTTCTTATGCTAATATTGTTTATCATGTCTTCTTTTCCTTGATTTATATTGCATGAATTATTAGTGTAATTTCTAATGGAGGTTGAGGTTTTGTGCTAGAAATAGGCAATTTCACTCGTTCTTTGATTACTCATCGTATTGTTTTTGTATTTGATTCCATGCTTAACATGCACGAGTTGGGTTTAATATTTTCTTCATGTTTGAATTTATGAATTTTGAGTACATGCTTTATTCTAGCGTCCGATCCTTGTGGGTTTCTTGAAAATAGAATATGGGGAGTGGAAATTTGATTGATACTAACATTTTGGCTTTGAATCTTGAATTTAAGACTGAAAGGAGAAAATCTAAGGTTTCAGTGTTAAATGCAATGCTTGCTTGAATGAGAAGTCTTAAGTTAAGGTAGTGGGTTTCTTTGTTGAATCGCATGATTGAGAGTGAAAAGAGATGTCATGAAATAGTCCTTTGAGACCGAAAGAAGATTAAGATTAACCTATGATGACCTAGCCTAACCATGAGTGTATGAGTATTTCTAGAGATTGCAATGGATAGTTGAGTGAATGTTGTAGCCCGAATTTTTCAATTCCCGATTACACCTTGCTAGATTTTTTCTTTGTCTAAGGCCTTCATTTGTGTTACTAAATCAGTTTCTTAATTTGACAATTTTGTGCTGAGGTTCAATCTTGTAGCTATTAGTTCTCTATCTTTTCAATCACCGACGAATTGCTTTCTGTGGGATCCGACTTGACTCTTTGTTGGTATTTTGATTGTTGATGATCTCCTACTCTTTTGATTAGTTTTGAGGAGTAGTTTAAGCGTTATCAATATTCACTTTCATAACTGCATGGGTTTATTCAAAAATTCACAGTCAAAATTATAAATAGTGCATGGGTCCTTTAGATATTAAATTGAAATCATGTACTTTAATCAAAACATACATAGGAAGATTGAAATTGAACAATTAAATCAACATCAATTAAGTCCCATGGAGATTAAATGAAACCCTAAGCAATATAGGTGAAATTGAATTGGAAATTTAGAAATCCTTTGGGATCCATTGGATGAATGAAATTCAATGGTGAAATCTCACATACTTTGATGATCTAAGCCCAAAAAAAAGGGAGTAAAAATGAGACTTGAATATTGACCCCTAGTTTTCTTCTTGAAACTTGAGAGAATTTGGAGAAGATGAACTTGGATGGGAATTGGGGAATTGAGAAAATGAAAGGCTTTGGGTAGATTTAAGAGTTTAACAGTAGTTATAGGTCTTTAATTTAGGGCCAAAACGACATAATATAGGTATTAAATGCATAGGAAAAAGACTCAAACATCATTAAGAATTAACTACTAGAGTGACATACGTTTTAGACCGATGATCCGTAGGACTTTCTATGGCCCGTACTAGTCAACCGTAGACCCAACTTTAGAAATCCAAAATTTCTTAACTTCCCATGAGACTTTCCTACAGTCTATCAATGTTTCCGTGGCTCGTAAAACTCAAGTTCCAGTCCAAAATTTTCTCCAAGTGTTAGACCCCTCTACGAAACCCATTTGTGCCTCATAGTCCTTTTGACGATCTGTTATGTTCACTCATAGGTCGAAATTCAGACACTTGAAATTCCGAAACTAAACTCCAAGTCTATTACTACCTTTCAACGGCCCGTAGGGCTTCCTATAGTTCATACATAGGACTCATAGAACATGCTTCACTGTAGTTTTCTGCACTTTTTCCTTCCTTCTGATGAGTGGTAGATTTCCACTCATTTGAGTCCTTCTGACGATCTGTTATGTTCACTCATAGGTCGAAATTCAGAAACTTGAAATTCCAAAACTAAACTCCAAGTCTATTACTACCTTTCAACGGCCCGTAGGACTTCCTATAGTTCATACATAGGACTCATAGAACATGCTTCACTGTAGTTTTCTGCACTTTTTCCTTCCTTCTGATGAGTGGTAGATTTCCACTCATTTGAGGCCTTTTTAGTTAAAAAATTAGTGTCCTCAATGTCTCTTTATGTCCTATTCTTATGATATCTTGAAGCTATGAAGGATACAAGACAAAACAAGAATGAATCTTTGAAAAAGGGACCAAAAAATTGAAAGGAGTATAAACTCCCAACCGGTAGTCGCCTAACCAAAAGGGCGGATCGCCCATTAGGTCAGACCTCTTTCAAAGTTTCAGTGGAATGTTTGAAAATTTTAAAGGCAGGTCAGCGAACCAAAGTGGAAATAGCGATTCTCCAAAATCATTGGGTGAGAAAGAAGTTCCATCGCCAAAGGTGATAGACTCTTGAGTTAAAATGAAGGTTGAATGGGAAAACAAGGTGATAAATCGACGATTCACCAAATGGGAAAGGTTGACTTGATCAAGTTCGCCAACTAAGGTTCAATTACCTGAAGCATAAAACGAATGAAGGGTGAGCTAAAGAACAAATGAAGACCTACCGAATTAGAAAGATGAGCCCGACTAACGTCACCGAAAGCATTGCACATGGAATTTTGTACCAACTTTTTGGTAAACTATAAATAGTCCAAAGGAGAGAAAATGTACCTGGATATCTTTCCATAATTCATTGATATTCTATTGTACTTTTTACTTAATAATTGAAGATTGAATTTGAAGTGAGTGTCAAAGATTCTTTCGTATCATCAACACATTAATGGTTGAGAAAATCATTGGTATAATATCTTTCCTCTTTGTGATGCTTGGCTAAAACCCAAATATGCTCCAAAGAGAGATTTTAGTAAGGTATTGGATTGATTTTTGATTCACATAGATGAGACTGAAAGGAGATTCTATGATATGATACTTTGAGATAAATTTTTTTATGTCGTTGAAGATTACCCAACTCATCCACGTTTGTCTAGCATTATTGAGCCAACACTTGTACCCCTAATTGACATCGATACCAATCCGTACACCCCTAGATCATCTCTTACCTGATTGAATTATTGCTTTTAGTCAAATTGTGATAATTGATATCAAAACTCTTTTAGTAAATTTTGTGGAAGCATCCACCCATTTGTTCTAATTACTACAATTAATTGGTTTTCATATTAATTTCCTAATTACATTCAAATCATTAACTCACTCCTTATAGAATTCGACCCTAATTCTTTATTGGATATTTTTTATTGCTAATGACTGCTTACTCTTCTGATTGTTTTGAGGGTAATTTGAGCGTTGTAAAAAATCGTGCCACTGTCGGGGAGTGGTAGCTAAGAATTCAAGTTGTGAAGTTAGTTTGTAAACTTATTTGGTTATAGTAGATTGTTGTTTTGTGTTGTTGTTTATCCCAATTTACAGGTAGCAACATGAGAAAAAATGAAAGTGATGATTCTAGTCACTCTGACTATAATGATCATATGCGGACATGAATGACATGGATGTTTATGTTGTTGAAAGCAATGGAGCAATTCGGTTACCTGCTACTATGGCGAGAGCAAAATTACACGTAACTAGAATTATGTTACAACTACTCCAAATGAGAGGAATGTTTGGGGGCCTTGAACATGTAGACCCTATGAATATCTCCAAAACTTTGTGGATATTCGTGGGCTGTTCGTCTTCAAGAACATCTCACAAGAATCTATTTGGCTGAGGTTATTTTCATTCTCCTTAACAAGGAAGCTACTAGATGGTTGGGTGAAATACCCTATGATTTTATCACTTCATGGGAGGAATTAACCGAAGCATTCCTTGAGAGATTTTTCCATCCCTCGAAAATGGTAAAGCTTAGAGACAACATCTAAAACATTAAAAGAGTGGAAGGTATCCTCTTCACAAACCTGGTTTTGGTTTAAAAAGTTGTTGCTATAATTTCTAACACATGGTGTTCAGGACAATTTGCTGCTGGAATACTTTTATTGCCGCCTTGACTCGGTCAACAAAGGTTTTGTTGATCTACTTATCCAAGGTGGATAGATGCGACAACCATTTGATAGAGCAACAATGTTGCTTGATGATATGACCAAGATAAACCGAGCATGGCATACAAGAGAGGATCAAGTACCTCTTCTATAGTAGAGTATGTGTAAGGAACAAATGGAGAGGTACCATGAGCATGATGAAAACATGACCAAGATGATCACTCAACTCTATTTTTTTATCCAAACATGTCATGGGAGGTGGATTCAAAATGCTAAATGCAATTGGAGAAAGTAGGGGGAAGTTCCCGAAAGATGCCAAATTTAAGGCATTGTACAATGAAGAAGTAAATTACATGGGAAATCAAATAGGGGGTTCTCATCCAAACTACCTAAGACCGGTGAGAAACAAGGTTGGAACAAATGACGATACAATGGTTGGAGAGTTTAGAAGGATTGGGGTGGTAATTGAAGAGATGAGAAAGCTAAAATATATTAATACATCCCACCTTATGATCAGCCCAATCCAAAAGAACAAGCTACACTAGTGGGAAACCGAACTAATGATATGCTAATAAGGAACTTCAACAAGGTTGAAGGGTCTAATAAAGTGTTGAAGGATTTAAAAAATGACTTATCCACTTTGACTAAAACGGTTACTTATCATTCCGCGTTAATCAAGTAGCTGGTGACTCAAATGTTCCTGATCGCTTCCCATCTAAATCCAAGGACAAAGGGAACATTGTCTAGTGATACCATCCCCAACCCCAAAAATGGGTGTTGGTGAGTAAAAACTATGTCATGCCATTACGTTAAACAAGGTGATTCTTGTAGGCAACCCAAGTTTATTTTATTGCTTTCGATAACGTGTGCTGTAAGTGTAGGTTGAGATTAACTCAAAAAGTTGAAAAAGGATGCATTGGGCGATGCAAGTATCCAATCGGTGATGTGCGAAAATGGTTGGGCAGATATTTTCATGATCACCTTCTAAGCCAAGAATTTTTTAAATTGGTATAGTCAACTTAGGTGTACAAGGACCTATTCGGCGGTTCACCAAAAGACATTATGAAAACTACATCAGGTTCGCCGAGTTGAAATTCAGGTATGGTATTTGTTCTGGAATTATCGGCGAACTTAAGCTCCTTCAACGATTCACCAAATATGTTCAGCAACGTTATTGATAGATCGCCCAATGCGCCTAACATAAAAATGCTAAGAGTCTTTTCAAACTTTAAAAGGCTCCATTTGATATTTTTGTGCATTTTCTCTTCCTAAAATCTCGATCCTTTGCTTAAATATTCTTCCATGGCATCTTTTGGTAAATAGGGAGTAGGTTAATGTACATCTTTTTGATCGAGAATCTACCATTGTGGATCATCAGTGCTAGCCTGCTCTTTAGATCAACTTGCAAGTGTTGTGCATTCAAGATGCTTTTCCGAACCTCAACAATCTTTTTCAACACCCAAGTAGCATTCATTGGGATAGAGCATACTTCCACAGATTGCCCTTTCATATAATATACCTGCAACCATTTTATCCATAATCTCTCCTTCTCTTCTGTTACTGCCCACAGTAGCTTAAGAATAGCTGCTTGATTCCAAAGTGCCATATTTATTATGTTCTGGCCTGCAACTTTAGGACTGCATAACTTTGCCCAAGATATTAAGGACTTCTTGGAATTCAGAGTATTACCTGTCCATAAGTTGGTTCTACAAATACTCTCTATCATCTTCAAAATTCTTTTTGGCAACAGAAAAATATGTCCCCAATATGTTTGAATGCCAAAAATAACTGATCTAATTAATTGAGTCCTTCCAGCGTAGGACAACAATTTAGCTGACCAACATCTGATTCTTGCAGCTATCTTTTCAACTATGATAACTATGAAGCTATGACAAGCTTATATGCCCTGTAGTGATAAAAGACCGACATAGACAGGCCCAAAACTTATATACAACTCTTGGCCGTGGAGGCCACAATTGTTAAGAGACAAGACACAACCAAACTTTATACATTAGTCTACAAAGCCTCTACAAGATAGACAACCTTAGTTTAGGTCGGGACAAGGCCCCGCCTTACCCTTAACTACTATATGGTAACAAAATAGATGCCAAAGACTCGATTAAGCCCCGAATCAACTTGGAGCTCACCAATAGCAGCTGAGTGTCCTGTGCTCCTACTAGGGAGGTCTACTAGCTGGAGTACCTGTGGCTGCAACATGAAATGCAGCGTCCCCCGAGAGGGACGTCAGTACGAAGAATGTACTGAATATGTAAGGCAATAACATATGTAAACAAGAGCTCAATTGAAATCAAGTATCAATATGTAACTGCATAGATTAGATTAAAGACCACCCTTGTTGCTGTTGTGGGATCATGTACATTATATTCTTTTCTGTATATTTTCTTTACATTGCGATCTCTGTAAAGCATGTGATACAAATAACCAACTGATCAGTGGTAAAAGAGGATGACCCATGCTAGGCATTTTAACCCCTGAGATGCTGTCCTCAAATATAAAAATTTGGGATCGACCCATGCTAGGCTTTCCCCCCTAGGCTGCCACCCTTATACACAAATTGGGATCGACCCATGCTAGGCTTTTGCCCCTGGGCTGCTACCCTTACACATATACCGTTTCAAATAGTTTCTTTAATCTTTGAGATTGTTATTTTGGTGGTCATAATTATTTTTGAGCATCAGAACTGTGGATCAGTAGTAGGAAACATATGAGTATGCACTTAGGGCAATAACAATAACACAAGATGGAAATGTAACACTAATGAATTACATAAGAGCTCAAATGACACAATGGACCTCATTTGATTGACAGGAGGAATCACAAAGCTACTGCTGAAATTACCCTTTTCTCATACCTATACTTGGAAAAGTAAAGATGCACATATATTGAAGCAATTCGACACACTAAGGAGAGGGGAACTATTGTTAGCTGTGTTTGGGATTGTACGCTGCCACTAAGTGTCTTTTACTTGAAAGAGCACTTAGGAAGCTCACTTGTTGGTAGTGACACAAGCAGAGTTCATGCCAAATAATATAGAATCGAATAGCCTTACATACCTTGCTGTACCACTCAGATAGTACAACGAATTAACCTCCTTCCTTTCCGATTATTAATCTACAATGAAATAAGTAACACAACTAATATTAGTAGCTAACCAACAGATTGGGCTACTTAAACTTGGCAAACAGTAATCAGGCAGCAAACCCATACTTATCAAACTGACGGTATGCATTCCACCCCTTCTCCTTTAATAACGTCATATACAATATGACCTTCTAATAAGGTCCCCTGAAACTCCTCGGGCTTTATAACATATGCAAAACAATATATAAAGGGGTTGCAGGCAGCAAGCTCATGCAACGCCCAATTAGATGGTACGTTACTGCACCCTTTATCGTTTTATCCTTTAACAAGTTCTCATGACTTCTGCACATGCCTCCTTATGTTACTATACACAAATCAGTTTCTAAACATCAGAATGTGGCAGTAGCATTATGAACTCACGATTTCCGACCACTGTCCCTTGAGCATCCAACTAATATTACATTTAAAATGCTCAAATGGGCTAACAATTGAGTTAAAAGGGACTCCCCTCCATGGCTGTCCCAACATGCACAATTAACCAGAACATTCCCCAATCTCACACCATGTAAAAGGAACAATTCTCAGCTCATTAACACATACTAAATCCCCTAACCAATTCAAGCACAAAAGAGGGATGAAAATTTCAGTAACTCACCTTGTTGGATAGCAACCTCACTTGCTAACTTCAAGGTTTAGGTTGTCTTTTCCAAATAATCCTGAGAATAATTAAAGTTTGGATTCGTAAGAATATGGTCTGCTGATTTAGTAATCCTTCATTAATCTTCAGATAATTTGGAAAAGACAACCTAAACCTTGAAGTTAGCAAGTCAGGTTGCTGTCCAACAAGGTGAGTTATTGAAATTTTCATCCCTCTTTTGTGCTTGAATCGGTTAGGGGATTTGGTATGTGTTAATGAGCTGAAAATTGTTCCTTTTACATGGTGTGAGATTGGGGAATGTTCTGGTTGATTGTGCATGTTGGGACAGCCATGGAGGGGAGTCCCCTTTTACTCAATTGTTATCCCATTTGAGCATTTTAAATGTAATGTTAGTTGGATGTTCAAGGGACAGTGGTCGGAAACCGTGAGTTCATATTTCTACTGCCACATTCTGATGTTTAGAAACTGATTTGTGTATACTAACATAAGGAGGCATGTGCAGAAGTCATGAGAACTTGTTAAAGGATAAAAACGGTAAAGGGTGTAGTAACGTACCATCTAATTGGGCGTTGCATGAGCTTGCTGCCTGCAACCCCTTTGTATACTGTTTTGCATATGTTATAAAGCCCGAGGAGTTTCAAGGGACCTTATTAGAAGGTCGTATTGTATATGACGTTATTAAAGGAGAAGGAGTGGAATGCATACCATCGGTTTGATAAGTATGGGTTTGCTGCCTGATTACTATTTAACAAGTTCATGTAGCCCAATCTGTTGGTTAGCTACTAATATTAGTTGTGTTACTTGTTTAATTGTAGATTAATAATCGGAAAGGAAGGAGGTTAATTCGTTGTACTATCTGAGTGGTACAACAAGGTATGTAAGGGTATTCGATTCTATATTCTTTGGCAAGTGAGGTTGCTGTCCAACAAGGTGAGTTATTGAAATTTTCATCCCTCTTTTGTGCTTGAATCGGTTAGGGGATTTGGTATGTGTTAATGAGCTGAAAATTGTTTCTTTTACATGGTGTGAGATTAGGTAATGTTCTGGTTGATTGTGCATGTTGGGACAGCCATGGAGGGGAGTCCCTTTAACTCAAATTGTTAGCCCATTTGAGCATTTTAAATGTAATGTTAGTTGGATGCTCAAGGGACAGTGGTTGGAAACTGCGAGTTCATATTGCTACTGCCACATGTTTAGAGACTGATTTGTGTATAGTAACATAAGGATGCATGTGCAGAAGTCATGAGAACTTGTTAAAGGATAAAACGGTAAAAGGGTGCAGTAACGTACTATCTAATTGGGTGTTGCATGAGCTTGCTGCCTGCAACCCCTTTGTATACTGTTTTGCATATGTTATAAAGTCCGAGGAGATTAAGGGGACCTTATTAGAAGGTCATTGTATATACGTTATTAAAGGAGAAGGGGTGGAATGAATACCATCGGTTTGATAAGTATGAGTTTACTGCCTGATTACTGTTTGCCAAGTTCAAGTAGCCCAATCTGTTGGTTAGCTACTAATATTAGTTGTGTTACTTATTTCATTGTAGATTAATAAACGGTAAGGAAGGAGGTAAATTCGATGTACTATCTGAGTGGTACAGCTTGGTATGTAAGGCTATTCGATTCTATATTCTTTGGCATGAACTCTGCTTGTGTCACTACCAACAAGTGAGCTTCCTAAGTGCTCTTTCAAGTAAAAGACACATTGTGGCAGGTACAATCCCAAACACAACTAACAATATTCCCCTCTCCTTAGTGTGTCGAATTGCTTCAATATATGTGCATCTTTACTTTTCCAAGCATTGGTATGAGAAAAGGGTAATTTCAGCAGTAGCTTTGTGATTCCTCCTGTCAATCAAATGAGGTCCATTGTGTCATTTGAGCTCTTATGTAATTCATTAGTGTTACATTTCCATCTTGTGTTATTGTTACTGCCTAAGTGCATATTCACATGTTTCCTACTACTGATCCACAGTTCTGATGCTCAAAAATAATTATGACCACCAAAATAACAATCTCAAAGATTAAAGAAACTATATGAAGCGGTATATGTGTAAGGGTGGCAGCCCAGGGCAAAAGCCTAGCATGGGTCGATCCCAATTTGTGTATAAGGGTGGCAGCCTAGGGGCGAAAGCCTAGCATGGGTCGATCCCAAATTTATATATTTGAGGACAGCATCTCAGGGGTTAAAATGCCTAGCATGGGTCATCCTCTTTTACCACTGATCAGTTGGTTATTTGTATCACATGTTTACAGAGATCGCAATGTAAAGAAAATTACAGAAAAGAATATAATGTACATGATCCCACAACAAAACAAGGGTGGTCTTTAATCTAATCTATGCATTTACATATTGATACTTGATTTCAATTGAGATATGTTATTGCCTTACATATTCAGTACATTCTTCGTACTGACGTCCCTCTCGGGGGACGCTGCATTTCATGCTGCAGCCGCAGGTACTCCAGCTAGTAGACCTCCCCAGTAGGAGCACAGGACACTCAGCTGCTATTGGTGAGCTCCAAGTTGATTTGGGGCTTAATCGAGTCTTTGACATCTATTTTGTTACCGTATAGTAGTTAAGGGTAAGGAGGGGCCCTTGTCCCGACCTAAACTAAGGTGTCTATCTTTGTAGAGGCTTTGTAGACTAATGTATAAAGTTTGGTTGTGTCTTGTCTCTTAACAATTGTGGCCTCAACGGCTGTGTTGTACATAAGTTTTGGGCCTGTCTATGTCGATCCTTTATCACTACAGGGCATATAAGCTTGTCATAGCTTCATAGTTATCATAGTTAAATGTATGGTAAGTGCAGGTTGTAAAATGGTTCTCCCGGGCCCATTTAGACATCGGGTGCCTGTACGTCTTAATCAGATCTGAGGCGTGACAGTTTGGTAGCTTTGGCCTTGGATGCAGCTACATCCTTATTAATTGTGATTTTGTTAGCCTTGTTGCGGGGTGGCAATGACCAGCAACCTTAGTCTAGCCATAGGCTGCAAAATGTTGGAAAAAGTTAGAATTACTTCAAGCAAAAGCACTATAGCTTTCAGCGAGCAAGGATTAGCCCCACCGAAAGTTAGAGACAAGTAAGGGACAGGAGTGCAGACAAAGGGTGATCAAGAAACACTTTCGGCGAGTCACCGAGTGCATTCGGCGACCTCAAGCTTCTTGCCAAAAGTTACAAAACCACTCTTCAAATATGGCATGAAATTAAAGGCGAGATGGGGAATTTGGCAAGCCCACCGAGTGGTTAGCGAGCTCGACCTAGCTCGTCAAACGACCCAACGTGCCTACTTTCAACCCAATTTCTCAAATTCAACCCTGTAACCCCCGAAAACAAAATCAAAACATGCACTTATCAAATTAAACTAGGACCCAAGATACCCATGCCCCCCGGGATACTCAGACTTCTCCCGGTTTGGCCAAATTTAGCCATGTGACTACTTTTTCCCTTAAGAATGATGTCATCCGCTCTAACCATTGGGCAAAATTCGTCATTTGACACAAATGCGGGCTACTTAGACTTCACCTGACCAGACCAAACAACATGCAAGCATAACCCCACAAATTTTGACCAATTTTAAAGGCACAAAATCACAAGAACTCAACAATATAAATATTACAGGACAAATTTTTGAATTAACACAGGCACACATATACAAAGTTAAGATCAGAGAGGCCCAACACACAACACTAAGAGAAAATTCACTTGCATAAGAGTACAAAATTTCTAAAAATAAATTTCAGGGTTCGGAAAACCAACCTTAGATCCCGATTAAAACAATTTAAAATGCTAGGCGGCAAAGAAATCCACCCCGAACACAAATCCGACGACTAAAACACTCTAAAATGCAAAAAATATGGGAAAATATTGTGTAGGTGTGAGTTTGGGAAGATTAAAAGTGAGGGAAAGTGAAAGAGTTTGAAAGTTTAAACCTTTGGCCTTTAAAAACCATCCAATTCTCGCCCATTCTACGACATTAGTCTTGCTCGCCAACCCACTCAGCGACACACCCAAGTGGGCACTTACCTAGCCGAGTTTTACAGGACCTCCAGTTAATTTTTGGTCCAAACGGCGGACTAGATCGAGATCGCCGACCTGGTCGGTGATTCGCCAAGTTGCTCTTGGGCTCGCCGAGTTTTCCAGACTCCAATTAGAAAATGTCTTGAGTCCAACGACGGTGTAGGTCGGGCTCGCCGACCTCTTGGGCGATGTGCCGACTGGACTTTTAGCTCGCCAACCTGCACTTCTCAAACACATTCTACACTTTTACCTGCATAATCAACATACCATTATTTCTGAAACTAAAATAAAAGCAATAAAACTTTGGGTTGCCTCCCAAGAAGCGCCTTAGTTAATGTCGTGGCATGACGCAAGTCCAATTGGGACACTAGTAGTTGAATGAGCATGGAATGAGAGGTTTTCATCTGGTTCAACATCAATACATTCTCTCTTATATCCTCCAACACTCTGTCGTGTTCTTCGATTTTGTTTAGAATGACTAAGAGGACCTCTTCAAGTTGACCACCCTTTTGCTTCTTCATCTTTCGACGCTCGTGAGGGGGGATGCACCTTTCCTTTTTCTTGGACACCACCTCTAATTCCATGACTTTCTTGGCCAAAACATCCAACTGAGTCAACAATGTGGCCAATTCTTGGTCTTTTTCCTTCTTTTTGTTGGTGTTGGCCATGTTATCAAGGAGTTGGGCAGCAGTCTCATAGGAATGTTGCATCAAGCAGCCCGAAGAGAGTTGGTCAGCCAGTATTCTATTTTCGGGGCCAAGACCCCGGTAGAAACATTCCAGAAGTATATTATTTGGAATCTCATGAGTTGGGCATTGCTGCAATAGGATTTTAAACCTTTGCCACAACTCATAAATTCCCTCACCCTCCAATTTATTGAAATTTAGGATGTTATCCCTAAAAATCATCAATCTCAAAGGAGGGTGATCCATTGGGTCACCGTTGTTACCAGATATGCTCATATATTCTGTCCAAAACAGTAACACAAAAACCAAAACTAAAAATTAAGTAAGTTCAACTATGACTAACAAGAACAAAATTCAACTTACCTAAAAATTCTCAAATAACACCACTTCCCGGTAGCGGCGCCATTTTGATTTCATAAATCATGACACTTCATCCAATACTAAGTGTCAACGATCGTTAGTCAGTAGTATAACCTAACTAAGTGAGTTGGGGTTGAATCCCACAGGGAGTGGTGCTTATTTGAGAATCAATAGAAAAACATGAATATGTTCAAGTCAATCATAGGTAAAATTTACGAATAAAAGCATGGTTCAAGTTTGGGTGACACAAGTGTCAAATAACATGGGGTTTTGGTTTCAACTATCAGCTACAACAACAAAAAACACGAAAATAACTAGTATAGAGACGGGTTCTTGGGATGTGATTGGAGTATGGGCTAAGTTAGACAAATGGGTTATTGCAATTAATAGTAAATAGTTGTAAAATCAGTGAATAAGCTAGACTTTAGTGGGATAAACTTTCTCTCTAACAATTTACCCCGAGTCAAATTCGTTTCTCTCAAACACCAATAAGCAGCAATTAAGAACAGCCTACGCTTTAGTCCATTCACTCTCTCGAGCTGAATATGTGGAAAATGGTATAGGATTCACTCTCTCGAGTTGAACCCATGACTACCCAAAACCCACAGACCATCAAATCAGTAATCTTGGTTTTAAAACCTCTCTCTCGAGCAAGCCAAAAACACCAAGGTAGAGTTGCATTTGGAACTACAACCCTTTAGATTAATCCACAATGACTGAATGAAATCACTTTTAAACAACATTTAAACTATCAATTAACAATACCCAGTAGCTAAATCAACCCATAATCACATAATCACATCCCAAGAATTGGGGTTTTTGGTAGACATCATAAAAAGATAAAAATTGTTACCTAATTGACTTTCTATTAACTGGGTAAAAATTAATTCCGTCTTTACAAAGGTCAAGATTGAAGAATCTCAAAGACCCACTTCCAATTTCTCAAAAATGGAAATCTTCAAATCTTTAAAGCTAAGGAAAATATTGTCTCAATACTCTCAGTTCTAAGCTCAAAATTCAAAACTGATAATTATGAATTCTAGATACTAAGTTTGATAAGATCCATTCTAAACTAAATATTCAAAAATGTATTTATAGTCACCAAAAAATGTGCTGCAAAGGATCATTCGGTGCAATAAGTTGGGATCGCCGATCCATTTGGTGATCCGCCCTTTGGTCAATTCCATCGCCATTTTTCTTTGGCCTTCAAAAACTTCAAGTTCTATAACTTTGGGCGATATAGCATTGCATCATATAACTGTTTGACGACACGCCGACTACTCCTTTCTATCACCGACTTGATTTTCTCCTTCAAGGCTTGTCACGCTGGAGCTTTAGGCGAGATCATGGTCATTTAGCGACTCGCCCAATGGATGAGGCGATCATCAAGCCTTCTTTTCTTCGTTCTTTCAGCTACATTGTTCCTTTTTGCTCATTAGTGTTCATGCTTTGTTCCTCAATCCAAATACCTGAAAATGAAGGATTACATCAGTTATTGGCATAAAATATGCATTTGAGGACATTAAATCTATTAAAATAAAGCCTTAAATGAGTCCCAATCGTGGACTTATCAACAACCAGGATTTGGAGAATTGGTTTAGAATGAATAAGCTTTCCGCCTTTGTCTTGTTCTTGCCTTTTATTTCCGCATTTCTTTCATTTTCATAGGGCTAAGGTTGACTTGTATTTATAGAAAAAGACAAGTCTCGTCATTCCATTTTTGTGTTGTGATACACTTGAAACTTTATCCTCATTTTCCTCACCATTCCCGGAGTAGGTAAGAGGTTTTTCCTTGGATTTCGAGAAGGATGGATTACATTCATCAAACAAAGTTCGGTTACAAATGTCTTAGGAATCCATTGCTGACTTTTTCTCACACGATTAGAAGTGCGTGAAGCAGCTTGTTATTTTTCATTAGGCTCAGAGATAACCAACCACTTATGTTTCTTGGAAGCTGGATGAGGAGAATCAGGAAGAGAGGCCTTTCTAGTAACAAGTACCTTTGGTCTGGCAATAATTTACATTGCACAACAACCCATATCATATATCGAGTGAATGGTTAGTTTGAAAATTCATCAAAACGAAAACTCATTAAAATTTTGTCTTGGTGCTTGTTAAGCAGGTCGATGATTTATTGAACATGTTTAGAGAGCTTTGAAAAACTTGCTGAAATTGACAGTAGCCAACCAGGTAGAAATGGGGGAAAAGGCTGAGGTCATTACCAACTCGGTGACTTGTGATTAGTGGTAGATTTGAATTAATTTAAGACCTATTTATCTCAACATTTAGTGTCATAAATTCCTTATTATGTCCTATTCTATTGATATTTTGATGATTTATAGCGATGAAAGACTAAGGACAGGGCAAGGATGAATGTTTGAAAGAATGGCCAAAACTTTAAAAAATAAAGTTCAAACTATACATCGATGATCACCAAACAAGAAAGGTGGATCGCCTAGTGAGCATCACTTGAGAAATGGTGATTAGGTTTACCATCGCTATAGGTAATAATACAAGGAGAAAAATTGACTGCTAAAAAGGTGAACTAAGAGGGTACTCGAAGATACGCCAAATGTGAAAGACAGACTCAAACGAGCTCGCTGACTAAGGTTCAATCACCTAAAGGCTAGAGCAACAAAAAGGTGAACTTGAGAGCAATTGGCTATTCATCTCTTGTGATCGGCGAGCCCAACTATTGTCACTCAATGGGTAGCTTATTGAGCTTAGGGCCAGATTTCTGAAAGCTATAAATATTCCAAAGGAGAGAGAAAAAACGTTTCAAAATTGGTGAGAAAGTTCTGATTATTTTGGAGAGAAAAACATTTTACCTTATAAGTTCTAGTGTTCAGGGTTTTTCAGTTTTGTTCTTTAAACTGAAGAATTGAAGTGAATTCAAAGTGAGTTTGTTTGTAATATCTTAATTAAATGTTACCCATGGGAGCTTTCATGAAAGGTATACTATCTTTACTTTTTGTGAAGGGTTGCTAAAACCCCAAGATCTAGGGGTGAAATTTTAGGGTTGGTTGTTAATTTAATGTAGTGGGCATTGTTGTATGCTCTTTTTTGTTGCTGTCTGATTGAATAACTCTATCAAAGACAATTCATCCTATTATAAGCGTCAACGATCGTTAATCAGTATATAACTAACCTAAATGAGTTAGGGTCGAATCCCATAGCGAGCGGTATGTGTTTAAGATTCAATAGGTGTGAACATGGACAAATCAATCATATGAATAGAAATTATCGAATAAAGACATTATTCAAATCAGGGGGTGACACGAATGTAAAATGGGGGGTTTTAGTTTGAAATTTTCAACTAAAAATAGTGGTAAATAATATGAAATAACAATAATTAGACGGGTTCTTAGGATGTGATTCGATTATAGGCTAATATAGACAAATGAGTAGTTGCAACTATTAGAAAATATCTAAATATTAGTGAGTAAGCTAGAATATAGAGGAGGTAAACTTTCTATCGAACAATTTACCCCGAATCAAGTCCATTTCTCTTGAGCATCAACAAACATGCATAATAAGAAAACCCCACACCTTAGTCTATTCACTCTCTCGATTTGAATGTGTGGAATTGGGTTTAGGATTCACTCTCTCGAGCTGAACCCATGGCAACTCAATACCCACAAAACCATTAATCAATAATCTTAGTTTTTAAAACCTCTCTCTCGAGCAAGCAAAAACACAAGGGTGGAAAACTATGATTCATAAATTAAACCCCAATTAATGATTGAACTCACTTGTAAATAGAATTTAAACTAACAATTAGCAATACCCATAAACTAAATCAACCTATAATCACACCCCAAGAATTATGATTTTAGCTTGACATCATAAAAAGATAAAAATCTTTACCAAATTGAGTTTCCAACAATTGGGTAAGATTCACATTCGTAGAATCTCAAAGACCTACTTCCAATTTCTCAAAAGTGGAAAACTTCAATTCTTCAAGGCTGAAGGAAAACTGGAAAAAACTTGTCTCTCAATTCAAGACTTAATAATAGACTGAAATATTATGATATCAAATCCATCTAAACTAAACGTATAAAAATGTATTTATAGTCGACAAAAGTGTGCTGCGAAAAGACACTTGGCAAAGTAAGTCGGGCTCACCGAACAACTCGGCGAGCTGCCCTTTGGTCACTTTCATCTCCTTTCTGCCTTGGCATTCAGCATCCTCAAGTTCAGTAACTTTGGGTGATCAAGCACTGCATCGTGGAACTACTTGGCGATTCACCGACTGCTCTTTTCCATCACCAACTTGATTTCTTCCCTCAGGGCTTGGCACGCTGGAACTTTAAGCGGTCAAATGGCCATTCAGCGACTCGCCAAGTGGACTTGGTGATCACCAGGCTTGTGTTTCTTCATTCTTTCAACTCGCTTTGTTCCTTTTTGCAAATTAGTGTCCTTGCTTTGTTCCTCAATCCATATACCTGGAAATCAAGGGTTTACATCAGTTATTGGCACAAAATAAATTTGAGGACACTAAATATATATATAAAAAGCCCTAAATGAGTCCAAATCTCGGACTCATCAACACCCCAACTTAAACTTTTGCTTGTCCTCAAGTAAAACTCAAGTTCAGCAGTTCAAAAAGGATGTCTCAAACAGTGCTACACAAGACTCAATCATGAATGCACACAACAAGACTCAACTTACTCATGCAAGGATCAATTGTGCACTCAAAGATTCAAGTTGTGACTCACCATTATCAAAGATTCTCAAGTTCACAATACTTGCTTCAAATGCAAGTTCAAGCTCAACAAAGGTACTCAAATGCCCTCACAACAAGAATGATTCCATATTCACAACAATTGTTCAACAATTTATAGTTCCGGAATCACATACAACTCTCACACTCACAAAGATGAACACATGCATGACTTCACCCATAGGTTTGCCCTTATTTTCCAATCAACATTCACTTTAGCTCATCAAGATCAAAAAGGTCTTTTAAGGCTTGTAACGGGCTGAGTGTAAAGTATGGTCATTTAGGCTCAGTGGTTGCTATCCTCATGAAATGTGGTAAAACATCACTTTCTTTTTTTCTTCAACATTTTCACCATGCTCAAAATTCACCCCATTATTCACTTCCAATGGAATACCGGACACCCCATTTCTTTTGCAACTTTCACAACTTTTTCATTTTTTTCTTTTTCTTTTTTCTCTTCTTTTTTTTTTGTATGAGGGGTTCCATCTTTTTCAAAACTGGATCAAAGGGGATTTTTCACACTTCTTGATTTACCTTTCTTTCACCACACCCCAACTTAGGCTTTTGCCTAAGTTGGCTATTCAAACAAACCACACTTCATGAGGATTATGGGTGAATGGATAAAGAGGGTTCAATTGCATCAAGTTTCTTCCAAGAAAGGTAAGGCTCAAAAGGAGTTCAAGCAAGGTTCACATACTCACAAGGTTGGC
>NW_026019951.1:277079-325096 GCF_900185275.1 Solanum verrucosum | reverse complement strand
CGACACACTAAGGAGAGGGGAACTATTGTTAGCTGTGTTTGGGATTGTACGCTGCCACTAAGTGTCTTTTACTTGAAAGAGCACTTAGGAAGCTCACTTGTTGGTAGTGACACAAGCAGAGTTCATGCCAAATTATATAGAATCGAATAGCCTTACATACCTTGCTGTACCACTCAGATAGTACAACGAATTAACCTCCTTCCTTTCTGATTATTAATCTACAATGAAATAAGTAACACAACTAATATTAGTAGCTAACCAACAGATTGGGCTACTTAAACTTGGCAAACAGTAATCAGGCAGCAAACCCATACTTATCAAACTGACGGTATGCATTCCACCCCTTCTCCTTTAATAACGTCATATACAATACGACCTTCTAATAAGGTCCCCTGAAACTCCTCGGGCTTTATAACATATGCAAAACAATATATAAAGGGGTTGCAGGCAGCAAGCTCATGCAACGCCCAATTAGATGGTACGTTACTGCACCCTTTATCGTTTTATCCTTTAACAAGTTCTCATGACTTCTGCACATGCCTCCTTATGTTACTATACACAAATCAGTTTCTAAACATCAGAATGTGGCAGTAGCAATATGAACTCACGGTTTCCGACCACTTCCCTTGAGCATCCAACTAACATTACATTTAAAATGCTCAAATGGGCTAACAATTGAGTTAAAGGGGACTCCCCTCCATGGCTGTCCCAACATGCACAATTAACCAGAACATTCCCTAATCTCACACCATGTAAAAGGAACAATTCTCAGCTTATTAACACATACCAAATCCCCTAACCAATTCAAGCACAAAAGAGGGATGAAAATATTAACATATGGCAGTAGCCTTACCTTAAGGTGAAATCAGTTCCTCATCTTGAATTTCTTAAGATGGGAGATGTTACACCAACTTGTACTTGAAAAATAAAGGGTTTTCTCAGATTTTTAATGGTGAACTTGCAGGCCGGCACTTTGGAGCTTCTAGGGTTTCTTTTTGGGAGTAAATTGCTGTAGAACAAGTGAGAGATATATGAAATGAATTTCATTCTCTTAAGGGTGCTTTATGAACGTTTTTCATTAAGAAAAATGTAGAAATATCTAGTCCCTCACTTTAAGTAAGCAGGTACATCACTCCCTTAATTTCTGCCACAAGATCTTTAAGTAGCTGCATCACCTAGTTGCCCTTTTCTTTTAAATGCAGTCCACATATTTCCTAAGTAGGTGCATCACCTACTTACCACTTATTTAAGTAGGTCAGTAGTTAATCTACCATTAAGAACCTATGTCATCCTTTCTACGTAAGCTACACATGTACGTGAGTAACTTAATTACGTAAGATATCCGAATCAGTAGCTTAAGCAAGTAGGTTGATTACTATGACAAATTATACTTTACTTACTCTATTTAGCCTCAAGCCTCTTTCGAATATTGTCAAACCTATTTCAAATCCTCACTACTCACATAGAACTAGTATATGCAAAATATGGGACGTTACACCTTGAGCATCATGCAATCTCTCACTTTTTGGCCACTCTTGCCACAACCAAAGCTACCATCCGTGCCGGCTAGGCACTTTCCATCATGTTTCTTCCCAAACTTCACACAAGTAGATCTAGCAAAAAAAGAACCACCTCCATTTCCTTCTTGAGGTTTCGGGTTAGTCACCCTTTCCTTATTTGACTTAGGAGGAGAATTAGCGAAACCTTGATCGGAAAACCTTTGTTGAAATGTAGGCCGACCTTGTCTATCAAACTTTACATTAGAGATGTTTCCATCACAGGTCCTAGCCATTTTCCCTTCCTTAGACTTTTCGTTAAGTTTCTCCTCCTCAATTTGTTGTTCATGGACCATAAGAAGAGAGATGTCCATGTTGCCAATGAGCATGTCGGTATGACACTCTTTAACCACCATATTAGATATACCCATCACAAACTTACTCATCGTGGCTCTAGGATCCGCCACCATTGTTGGAGAATACCTAGACAATCGGGTGAACTTTAGGGTATACTCCGTCACACTCATACTTCCATGACGAAGGTTAATAAACTCTTGCACATTTGCTTCCCTAATTTCAAGGGGAAAGAACCTATCAAGAAATGCCGATTTAAACACTTCACACTCTATGGGACCAACTACTACATGCCTTGCCTCTTTCCACTGATCATACCATACTTGAGAAATCCCCTTCAGCTGGTAAGCGACCAATTCCTCTTTCTCTACCGGAGTCACCCCCATAATAGCAAGTACCTTATAGACTTCATCGACAAACTCTTGAGGGTCTTCCTCAACATTGGAGCCATAAAATTATGGAGGGTTCATTCTCATAAAATCCCTCATTCTCGAAACCGCTGTACCCACATTTGGGTTCACGGGGACTACTACCTCTCTATTGGCTTGTGGCGTCATAGCCTAGGCCAACATTTGAAATGCCGACCTAAGAGTAATGAGGAAGTGAAATTTCCTAAGCATCTTGTAGCCTATCATTCATAAATGTAGCGTGCTTCACACTCATGAACAAGACTCTACTAGACATGGCTTATGAAACACCATTCTAGGATCATTCTAAACCTTGTGCTCTGATTACCAAGTTTGTCACGACCCAGAGGTACCCCCTAGATGTAACATGGCGTATAGGACCCCGAAGGACTCCATACAAGCCACTTAGCTCTCATAAACATAAAAAATAGAAAAATAAGAGTAAAACAAAAAGTCTAAAAGTTTTTCATAAGAGAAAATGGAAGTCTAGACACTTGTCTCATCATAGCCATCTATTACAATATTGAATAAAATCGAGCCTAGTCCGTACATCATGTCAAAAGAGGAAATACAAGAAATGGAAACTAAAACAATAACTTCGTCCTCAAACCATGAGGACTCACCAAGCTCGGGAAGAAATCAAAGTCCAAGCTCTAGCCACTAAAATAGAAACCATGTCTGTTTGGACCCTACATTTGTGAAAAATGTAGGCAAAAGCATGCGTTAGTACAAAAATGCACTAAGTATGATAACTATGCATAAAATTATTTAAAGCATGCTAAAAGGGAAATTTCATTTCAAAACATGCAAATAGCCAAGTTTAAATGTCATATAAGAGATTAGAAATCATAAGTCATAAACATGGACAATAGAAGTCAACATCATCTTTAAAATCGTTGAACTCATGTAAAACATCACTTGTTTGACTATATATTTTCACACCTCCTTTAGTAAATTCATTTTCCTCAAGTCTTAGAACCTTAGAAACATATCTAAACAGATTGTTCTTCAAAATCACAAGAGAAAAACTTGGCCCTTTTGGCTGGAATTTGAGACACACACTTCTTTTTGGTAAGTGACGAAATCTGTTTCTGAGTTGGCTAGTGTTTGGTAGTTTATGCATATCTCTTGCTCTAGAACTTAGTTTACAGTGAATACATATGATTTAGAAAGCTGATTCATAGACCTACAATTCTTATATTTATGTAAAACTATGATGTAGCGGTTATGGATTCGAAATATGGGACGCAACATATGACAAGTTCTGTCCAAATTTTGAAATTTCAAATGCTGTATGGAAAACTGTTAGTATTTTGAATATATCTTTTCGTACAAAATATATTTTGCGGTGATTCTTGTTTTTTTGCAACCCTAAGGGATGTATATACATCTTTCATAAAGGTTATAAAGTCTATTTTTGTCGTTTTCCTTTTCAAATCTAAGTTGTGACATGAGGTACTACGCTGGCTAGAATCACTGTTTTTTGGGAGCATAGTCGTATTTGTACAGGCTAAGCTTACTTGTGATGATAATCCTACTTTACATCAACATTATTGATCTGATAGTAATTAAATAAGTTATTTAATTGTATTTTTAAGGTTGTATATACTCGTGAGCAAATTGAGGACCTTGAAACGTTGGTTGGTCTACGGTCTGAACTCGCGAAGTTGTGTTGGATTGTTTCTTTGCTAAAGCACTGAGGTTTGTGTATAAACTTGTACTTGCACCCTTTAAACTGTTGGTATATCTGAAAGTTGATCTTGGTACCTTGGTTACATCTTGTCACTTTGCATTGTCGTGTTGGTATCCTTTAAGATGTTAAAGACGCTTGTGTAACTCGCGCACTTGTACGGATTATTTGATCACTTGGCACTCTTGTTGGGACCTTGTCCTTCTTGTGGCTGTGACTTTGTCACTATTGGCATGCCTCTTGATTAGGATCATTTGCTATCTTGACTCTGGATTTTTAGTCCGTCTTAAGAATGAAAGTTGTCCATTTTTAAGTATGAACTAGAAAGCCATTTTTAATATGGTTCTTGGTTCTCTTGATTATTGGGCTTTGATCCTTCTTGATACAGGGCGTTAGCCCTTCTGGATACTTGCTTGTGCTTGGTGTGAAGACACAATGGACATATTGGGCGAGCCTTATTATTGAATCTTTTGGAAAATGGTGCTATGAGCGTTCTTGACATTTGGACCTCTAAATATCGATGATACTCTTGATATATTGTTTACTTGATTTACTTATTATGTTCGATTATGTTGCCTATGACTTGAGAAAGGTAGTTTGGTGAATCTGATGGCTCCGAACCTATAGTTTTGCACCACTAAGCTCTATGCTTAGCGATAGTTGTTTCTATCGTAGGGAAAGACTGAAAGGAGGCGTGAAGCGGGCCATTAGAGATGGAGATTTTGAGAGCTTTAAGGAAGATCACATTTGCATATAGGCATCTATATTTTGTATAAACCTTGGGACTTGTACATGATCAATGTGTTGTATATTTACATGAAATTTTGACGACTAATTTGATCATGTCATGTAATATAAGTATGTCTATATGTTTGGTTCTTTTGGGGTGTGTAAACCCAAGTCTTGTAATATATTAAATTTATCACTAATTTTGAATGATTTAGTGAAGCATGAACAACCTAGTTTGGGTACTTGAAAGTTGGTAATATACTTTTTATGTCATTTTTACTAGTGTGAGGACAATATATGCAAAAATCTCGTGAGTTATTGTCTTATATTATTTCGGAAGGGTCGCTACATGGGTTGTGTACAGTGTAGCATATCGATAGCAAAATCAATTTCCCATTCTGGAAATACATCTAGAAACTCATTAACTACCGAAATAGTCTGAAGAGTCGGTAGTTCTGCTTCTATGTCATGAACGTGAACAAGATGATAAATACAACCCTTGGTAATCATCATCCTCGCCTTAAGGTAGGAAATAAACCTACATTTCGGCGTTGCTGTATCGCCTATCCATTCCCGAACTGCCTCTCCTAGAAAGTGGAATCTAACAATCTTTGTCTGACACTCAACATTAGCATAACAAGATGCTAACCAATCCATACCCATAATGACGTCAAAATCAACCATCTCTAACTCTACGAGATATACAAAGGTCTGATGGTCGATAATTTCTACCGTGTAACCTCGATAGGCTTTCCTGACAACAATAGACTCACCAGCTAGTGTAGATACAATAAAGGGTTGATCTAATGACTCTGCTACTATACATAACTTCCCCATAATAAATGGAGTAACATAAGACAGAGTAGAACCAGGATCTATCAAAGCATAAACATAATGGGAGCAAAAAATTAATGTACCTGTCACAACATCTGGTGATGAATCTGAGTCCTGTCGACCGGTTAATGAATATGTACGGTTCTGTCCACTACCAGAACTAAATGCTCCCTCTCGGCCTCCGCCTCTACCTTCATGTGTTGAAGTCTAGGGTCCATGCTCTGTAGACTGTGCTGATGAGGAGGGACCTACTGTTGACCTGGTCAGCTGACCTATACCACCCTGACCTATGGTAGGGCAGTTTCTCCACCCATGCCCCTCCTGTCCACAAGAATAACAACATGTGGAACCCTATCTGCACCTCCCGAAATGTATCCTACCGCAAGTAGCGCAATGCGGCAGGGCTATCCTTGCTTCGCCTGAACCCCTTTACTGCTACGAGCCTGATGCTCGTGAACCCTCACCTAGGCCTAACTGTTCCTCACGATCAAATGTACTACCCTGGAGCTGCTGTGGTGGAGGTCTAGGTGGCCTTATAGAATATCGGGGTCGGGGACAACCCTGAAAATCTCCCTGCGAACCAGGGGGCCAAGCCCTCTTCTGTCTCTCTCTCTCGACCCTCTCAATCATATACTGTAAATGTCGGTGATCCTCTATGCCTTGTACAAATGCCTGAATTTGCGAGATATCCATATTATCATTTAGTGCAGAGGTAGAAAAAGCATCGATATAGTCTGAGTCGAGCCCTCCCACAAATCTATGCACCCTATCATGCATCGTATAAACAAATGTTGGTGCATATCTAGCTAATGAATCAAATCTCAGCCTGTATTCTCAGACACTCATGCTGTCCTGTTGGAGGTTCAAAAACTGGTCCACCCGGCCATCCCTAATCTTTCAAGGCAAATATTGATCTATGAAAGCTTATGTAAAGCTATCCCAAGTGGGTAGGGATGCATCTTTTCCCCCAGAGCTCTCCCAACTCTCGTACCACAATACTGCAACATCGTGCAATCGAAATGCTGCTAACTCAATTGACTCAATCGCTGAGGCATGCATGACTCTAAAGATCCTATGAAGCTGATCAATAAAGTGCTGAGGGTCTTCTCTGCGATCTGTCCCTGTAAACTGTGGAGGATTCAAGGCAAGAAATTCATGAACTCCTAAACTTCCAGGCCCTTCAGAAGGTCTGGCAACATCTGGCGCAACTGGTTGGCACTGTGCAGCTACTAACTGTGCTAACATACATACTGCACTCTTGAAATCCTGATCAGATGGAATAGGAGGAACTAGAGGTGGTACTGTTGGTGGAGCCGGAAGTCCTGTAGCCTTCGGAGGCTCCAGAAGCAGTGGAGAAGCTATAGGGGGCTGAGAAGATGTCTCCCTCTGGGTCTCACAATGGGCTACCTCCATCTGTGGTACCTTGCTGATACCCTCGCTTGCAGTTGTATCTAGCCCCTAACTAGTTGTGGTCTGTCTAGTGTCAGTCATCTCTATCTGCATACAAGTATAAATTATAAGCCAGAAACCTCAACCCTTAAGACATCGCTCTATAGCACGAGGTGAGCAAAAGAAGGATAGTCATTCTAACATGCCCAATAGCTTCTTGCTTATCAGATGTGGTGCACAACACATTTATAAACAAGACTCTACTAGACATGGATTGTAGTCTCCCTAGGATACGACGTTGCTCTGATACCCTGCTGAACTATTTGCTACTAGCGCATGACAGCCACACGCAATCAAGAAAACAAACAAGTATATCTCGAAATAAAACTAAGCCCTTGGCCGACAAGGCCCCTGTCAACTGATCTATAAAAGAAACAACTACTCCCAGGAGATCATATAAATAAATATCCAACTAGCACATAAGTCTTGATTGGGCCGTCGAGGCCACCATAATAGCTATACCAAAACTAAAAGTAGGTATATATCAATACGATACATCAAACAACTCACAAGCTTCAACAAACCAACAACATAGGCCAGTATGGCCATAACGTAGATATACACCCCACACACTAGTCTACAAGCCTCTAAGAGTAGTAAAGATTAGCGGGACAGGGACCCTGCCTACCCATAAAGATATATACAACAAAAGGTAACAAACCTCCCAACTTTGGCAGCTCCGGAAGAAAGGGGATAGCCAACTAGATAAAACTCAATCCTGCTGCTGAGGAGGTCTACTCGGTCATTTGTCAGGACTGCATGCATAAATGCAGCGCCCCCAAGGCAATGGGGCGTCAGTACAAAATAATGTACAGAGTATGAAAGGTAATAAACTATGAGGAGGTATTCTGATATAGTGGAATAATCTGATAAATAAATCAAGGAAATGATAAGTGTATTGACCTACTCCTAAATCTAAACTTATCAAAAATAATAAAACAACAACCTAACAAAGCCCCCATAAGCTCGACATGTACAAACAACACACAAGACCGCCTACTCAAGGCCCAATATGCCCGGAAGGTGCCAATTAGCCTATATACCCCTATCGGAAGTCCCTAGCTCCGTAGGCAGTCACATATTCCTCTTAGGCATTAATTAGCCCCGTAGGCAGCACATAGCTCTCTTAGGCATCAACATAGCTTATAGACAACTCATAGCCCTCTTAGCAACAACATGGCCCTGTAGGAAGCACATAGCCTTCTTATGAGTCAATATAGCCCTGTAGGCAACTCATAGACCTCTTACGCATTGATGAGTACCACAAATTGGACTCATTTAGGGCTTTATTTTGATAGAAATAGTGTCCTCGAATGCTTATTTTGTCTCAATATCTGATGAAAACTCTTAAGTTTCAGGTATTTGAAGTTTTAATGGAAGCATGGACACTTAGGCGAAAAAAGGAACAAAAAGGCTGACAAGAACGAAGAAGCTGAAGCCTGAGCATCGCCAAGCACCTTTGGCAATTTTCCGAAAGGATAGACTCCGCCCTTGATTGCAGTATGCGAAGCCCTGAAGGAAGAGGATCAAAAAGATGATGAAAGGAACAGTCGGTGTTTCGCTGAATAGTTTCACGAAGTAGTACTATACCGCCCAATGGTCCAGAGCGTGAAGATGCTGAAGGGAAGCACTAAACGACGATGAGACAAAAGAAGGGCGAGTCAGCGAGTCACCGAGTCATTCAGCGAACTCCACTAACCTCGCCGAACTATCTGCCAGCACTAATTTCTGATGGCTATAAATACTAAACTTCTTATTAATTTTTATAAGTTCAGAACCATTAATATAATTTTCACAATAGAATAGTACTTTTTACATATTTTCTCTCAAGTTTGGAGAGGGTTTTGTAGGAGACTTGAAGAGAAGGATTTTATCTTCCCCAAGTTGGAAGTGGGTCTTCTCCATTCTTCTTCCTGTTCTTAAATCAAGGTTTAATTTCTTAAACCCATTTTATTTTAGTACCATTTTAGGTGTATTTTGTTATTTCTTGATGTGTGGCTAAAAAACCCCATTCTTGGGGTGTGATTTAGCGTATGTGTGTTGATATTGTTGTTGGGTCTTGCTTGCTGATAGGTTAGATGTATTTTAATGGTGATTTGACCTAGTGGTTGTGGTTTAATTTAATGGGTTTGTAGGTGGAAATACAAATCCACCCATGTATTTTCGGCTTGCCCGAGAGGGAGGTCTTAAAACCAAGACCACTAGACTAATGGCCTAAGGAGTGGGTCGACATGAGGTTCAGGCCGAGTGGGCGAGCCCTAGTCCCATATCCTAACACTCAGCTCGAGAGAGTAAGTGGGGTAAGGCGTACACTGGTCTTCATGCGGCAAATTGGTGTCCGAGAGAAACCATTTGAAATGGGGTAAGTTACCCGAGAGGGAACTTATTTCCATCTAAAGCTTAGCCTAGTCACTATTATCTTAGAAATTTCCTATTGAAAGCATGTACCCAACTATTTATCTCAACTTGTATTGCGGTCACACCCTAAGAATATTTCCCCATACTTGATTGTCTTGTTAATTTTTGCTATTTTTACTACTTGTGACAAAACCCCCTATAGATATTTGATACTTTTGTGTCACCCTCTTTAATCTACTATGTTTTTAATCGTTAATGTGTTTAGCTACGATTAGTTAGAGCTTAATTTTATTTTTCTATCAATTCTCAAAACCATTTCCTTGGGACACGACCCCAACCTTTAGTTGGGTTACTATACTATCGACGATCGTAGACACTCGAACTGTAGGTTAGTGTCGTTGGTCACGATAAGCATCAAAATGGCGTCGTTGCCGTGGACTAGTGTTATTTGGGAATTCTTAGTTAAGTAGAATTCTTGGTTTCTATAGTTTTAGCTTTACTAATCTTAGTTGTAGTTTTGTTTTGCTTATGTGAAGACCAACACAACAAAACAAAAATGGATGAGCACTATGGATATCACACAGATCATCCTCTTCTGAAGCTATTGAACCTTAGGGATAACCTACTGACGTTCAAACTGGCAGGGGAGGAGACAATTCCGGAATTATGGCGGAGATTCAAAGCAATACCATGGGTTAAGGGGGACTTTTGTTGCACTTCTTGACTTCTCCTTTTCCTTTTCACCACACACCCAACTTAGGCTTTTGGCCTGAGTTGGCTATTCGCTAAACCACAACTCAAGAGGATTGTAGGTAGTGGGTCAAGTAAGGTCTAGGGTTCATCAAGGTTCTTCCAAAGAAAGGTAAGACTCAAAGGGTGTTCAAAAGTGTTTCACACACTTACGGGTAGGCCACAAAAGAGGTATATGTCAAACTTGGCTTACACTCTTTAAAGTTGCCTAAGATCATCTCAAGAGGACACCTTTCTAAATCAATCAGACTAACGGGGCAAATTCTAGGTTTATTCATGCATGGTTCAAAGCAAGCTAATCACACAAGGCATCGACACTTAAGTCAAACAAGACTTCACATTTTCTCTAGTGTGCAACGGTCATTACAAGATAATCAATTCGATAAATGGCTAATCACAACGAGATGCAAAGAGTTCACATATTGTCTATGCAACTTCATTTGGCCTCATTGTAGCCATACATTCATGTCTGTTCAATTGAGAGCACTATTTAAGTAATCAGTATTGATCGAAATTGAGACTCAATTTTTTGCAAAAGAACATCCACATTTAACTCACGAGGGGTGGCAAAAATGTGTGAAAAATTCAATTTTTTAGAAGGGGTCAAAATCATTTACAATTAAAAGTAAGTGGAGCCATGACCTCAAACATCCATAAAAACAATGTAAAAACAATTTTAAACAGAACAATACAAATGTACACCAAAACACAAGTATCCGAAACAAGCAAAACAAGGTGGGCCTCACCCAACCACATATAAGAGCGTTTGTCCTCAAATGAAAATAATGACAGTATCCAAAGTTAAAGAAAGATAAGACATAAAAAGAGGCAAAGAAGGGTCCTGTCTATGCAGTCTCTCTATCTGCCAGGGCCTAAGTTCCCGATGCATCTCCCTGAAGTGAAACAATGGTCCCTGGAGTATTGTTGTTTTTGTTCTCATTGTTTGCCTTTGCCTTATCCCAGTAAGATTAGCTGCAATCATTTGGTCTATCTCATGAGCTGCTTCAAAGGCTCGCATTTCATTAACTAAACTCCGAGCCCCTAGAGGCACATTAGGGTCGATGGGAATTCATCTCTTTGCCTTGGCTTCCTTGGTATATTTCCTTTGTTTAGCTAGCTCTGCTTTCTTTTCATATTTCTTAAACTCTCGTGCTCTTATGTGCCTGGGTGGATCATTTCTCCCTACGACTTTTGGTCTAGCCATCACTGCAAAGACTTCGAGGATAAGTTAGATAGCAATTCAAACAGGAGATGAAAGGATGTTTCTGGGTATGGAATCGCTTAGCCAAGCTATTTGGCGAAGTACTTATCTGGTTAGGCCAATCGTTGAAAGTGATGTACATTTGATACATGGGCTCAGACAAAGGGCGATCAAAGAATCTTTCAGCGAGTTGCCAAGTGCATTGTGCAAATTAAACTGGCCGCTGAAAGTCACAGATCAATCAATACATAAAGTATTCAATTAAAGGCAAAATAGGGACTTTAGGCGAACCACCGAGCAGTTCAGCGGATTATGATCATCTCGTCCATTGGCTCAACATGTCTATTTTTTCAACCCATCCTTTCGAACTTCACCTCGCAACCCCAGATAATGCAACATGAACTTATATAACTCAATTTCAACGATGACCCGTAGAAACTTCTATTCCCATTGCGTAACAACTCAACTCAAAGCATAACTAAGTGGGAGTCCCTCAAATCATGCAGAAAACACTAAATCATAATCGATAATAAATCAAATTCCAGAAACTTAGAGACTCAGCAGAGATTTTATACTATCAATCATTATGTAAATGAGTACAAATTTTGAAAAATAACTGAGGGGTTCGATTAGCAACCTTTGATGCCGAATTAGATAGTACTGACTTGCTAGGCAGCAATGTGATCCTAATCCGAGCACAATTCGACAATTAAAATACTCTAAAAGTGCGAGAAATATAACTACTAAAGTATGAGTGTGAGTGTCAAAAGGGACAAAGTGAATTAAATGGAACTTTTAAACCTGTGTCTTGTGACCGTCCAGTTTCTGTTCATTCGGCGATGTTAGTCTATCTCGCTCCATCACTCGGAGAAACACCAAATATCTAATTTTCTTGTTGAATATAACATAGTTTTCAGTTCATGTGAGCAGTGCATCAACGGTCTTTATCGAGATCGCCAATTGGATTGGTGATGCGCCGACAAAATTCATACTCCGCCGAGTTTTACAGACTCAACCTTTAAGATGTATTGCGCCAAATAGTGGGAATGATAGGGTACGCCGTACTTGTCAGTGATCTGCCAAACTGAACTGTTGCTGGCCTCCATACATCTTTTCAAGCACTTTCCTTACTCAATCTGTACAAACAACACACTATTATTTCATCAAGATAACAAAAAGGGAATACATGGTTTTGGGTTGCCTCCCGAATAACTCCTTAGTTAACGTCGCGGCACGACGTAGGTTAACTTTCAGACCTCACTTTTGGGGTTAGCCATAGTATCACTAGGCAAACCCCCTTGTTGTCTCGGATTGAGATGAGACAAGATATGACCCATTTAGGTCTCTAACTGTTTGATTGAAACTGAATGAGAGGTGACAGTCTGGCTGAGGATAGACACGTCTTCTTTCATACCTTTTAGCATTTTGTCTGACCTACGTGAGAGCATATCCTCAGACCTACCACCTTTCAAATCCTTGGGCTTCTGACGCTCGTGGGGAGGCACGTATCTATCATTCTCCCCATCCTTCCAATTTGGATTATTGTCCCTCCATTCATGATCTTGATCCTTCCAGCCTTCGTCGCTAACCCATCATTGATTACCACCCTGCCTTGGGTAGTTTGAACGATAGCCCCCACCTTGGTTAGCTAGAAAATTTACTTCCTCGTCCTCTATGGCTTCAAACTTTATCTCCTTAGGACTCGCACCCCCGACTCCTATAGCATTGACACCACGGGTACCAGCCCCCATGACATTTTTGGATAAAATGTCAAGCTGCATCATGATCTTGGCCATGTTTTGGTCTCTCTCATTATCTTTCTCAACCTGTTCCTTGGATAGCTGAAATGTGACCGGTGAGACCTGGTCTTTGCGGGTATACTACGCTCTGTTGATGGTTGTCATGCCATCGAGAAGTTGAGCTGCTACTGCATATGGTTGCTACATTAATCCTCCGGGCGAGAGTTGGTCAGCTACACCTTTGTTTATCGAGTCTAGACTCCGATAAAAGTATTGAAGGAGTACATTATCAGGTAGACCATGGGTTGAGCATTGTAGCACCAGTTTTTTAAATTGGAGCCAAGTTTTGTGCAGAGGCTCTCCATTTGGACGCTTAAAGCTTTGGATGCTATCTCGAATAATCATCTTCGAGGGAGGGAAAAATCACACATTAAATGCGGTTACCAACTCCTCCCAAGAAGTGATCGAGTTACGTGGCAACTCAGCTAGCCACTTGCACACCTCCCCCATCAATGAGAAAGGGAACAACCTTAATCGAACCGACTCCTGCGAGATGTTCTTGAATGAGAATGGTCCACACATATCTATGAAGTTTCGAAGATGCTCATGTGAGTCCTCATGTGCTAATCCACTGAAAAGTCCCTTAGTTGCAAAAGTTTCAACATGGTGCTCGTTATGTGCAACACCGCATTTCCCTCTGCTGGAGGTAGACGGATGGCTCCAATACCTCCTATGAGATGTGGATCATAGATGTTGGGCTCTTGGACATCGTTGAGGTTGCCGATGTTGTCCTGATGGCCCACCTAGCTCCCGTTACTACCGTTAACACTCATACTTTCTGAAATGCTTACACAATCAGCAAAACAAAACTAAAAATTAAGTTAGTGAACTACAACTAAGAAGAACAGGAACTCTATTAAACTAAAAAAAATCTCAAATAACACCACTCCCTGGCAGCGGCACCATTTTGATGCTTATCGTGACCAACGACACTAACCTACGGTTCGAGTGTCTACGATCGTCGAAGTATAGTAACCCAACTAAAGGTTGGGGTCGTTTCCCAAGGGATTGGTTTTAAGAATTGATAGAAAAATAAAATTAAGCTCTAACTAGTCGTAGATAAAGACATTAATGATTAAAAATATAGTAAATTAAAGGGGGCGTCACAAAAGTGTCAAATATCGATTGGGGGTTTTGTCACAAGTAGTAAAAACAACAAAAAATTAACAAGAAAATCAAGTATGGGGAAATGTTCTTGGGGTGTGACCGCAATACAAGTTGAGATAAATCGTTGGGTACATGCTTTCAATAGGAAATTTGCAAGATAATAGTGACTAGGCTAAGCTTTAGATGGAAATAAGTTCCCTCTTGGGCAACTTACCCCGTTTCAAATGGCTTTCTCTCGGATACCATTTGCCACATGAAGACCAGCCTACGCCATACCCCACTCACTCTCTCGAGCTGGGTGTTAGGATATGGGACTAGGGCTCACCCTCTCGGTCTGAACCTCATGTCAACCCACTCCTTAGGCCATTAGTCTAGTGGTCTTGGTTTCACGACCTCCTACTCGGGCAAGCCGAAAACACATGGGTGGTTTTGTATTTGCAACTACAAACCCATTAAATTAAACCACAACCACTAGGTGAAATCGCCATTAAAATACATCTAATCTATCAGAAAGCAAGACCTAACAACAATATCAACACATATTTGCTAAATCACACCCCAAGAATGGGGGTTTCTAGCTACACATCAAGAAATAACAAAATATACCTAAAGTGATACTAAAATCAAATTGGTATAAGAAATTAAACCTTGATTTAAGCAAAGGAAGAAGAATGGAGAAGACCCACTTCCAACTTGGGGAAGATGAAATCCTTCTCTCTTCAAGTCTCCCACAAAACCCTCTCCAAACTTGAGAGAAAATATCTAAAAAGTACTATTCTATTGTGAAAAGTATATTAATGGTTTGGAAGTTATAAAAATTAATAAGAAGTTTAGTATTTATAGCCATTAGATATTAGTGTTGGCGGATAGTTCGGCGAGGTTAGTCGAGTTCACCGAATGACTCGGCGACTCGCCCTTCTTCTGTCTCATCGCCGTTTAGTGCTTGCCTTCAACATCTTCACATTCTGGACCATTAGGTGGTATAGTACTACTTCACATAACTATTCGGCGAAGCGCCGATTGCTCTTTTCATCACCTTTTTGATAGTCTTCCTTTAGGGCTTCGTATACTGGAACAAAAGGCTGAGTCTATCCTTTCGGCAAATCACCAAAGGTGCTTGGCGATGATCAGGTTTCAACTTCTTCATTCTTTTCAGCCATTTTGTTCCTTTTTATGCCTAAATGTCCATGCTTCCACTAAAACTTCAAATACCTGAAACTTAAGAATTTTCATCAGATATTGAGACAAATTAAGCATTCGAGGACACTATTTCTATCAAAATAAAGCCCTAAATGAGTCTAATTTGTGGACTCATCAGGCATCCATATAGCCCTATAGGCAGAACATAGCCTTTCTAGGCATAGATCACATTTCGACAGCTAACCACAATAGCCCCAAGGGAAAGAATAACAATCCAATCGCTAAAAGCGATCAATTTAGTTATAAACAACCTATACAAATAGCCTCTAAGTCGTGTCCTACATAGGGACGCTACTAACTGAATAAGAATCCCGATAAGGTAGGATTATATCAACTCGAGCAGCCAACAATCAACAATAATGGCTACAAGTGTAACAAGGATAACAACTCAATTTCATTGCTCCTAAGCTTTAAGAAAACATGTCATAAGTAGAGAATAGCCTTAACATACCTTTCCAATGAACGCTCGAAATACCGTAGTTCCTTCATGAAAGTTGTTCCTTATGTCCTAAGCTTCGCAAAAACTATATATACATAGCTAGTATGCACCTATAAATAATTCATAATTAATCTTAAATTGGCAGATTTGCATATTGCCCCAATTTGTCTAAACGTCCGTAGAAATTCATAAAAACAACCATAAAAGGGTCTCGAGATGATTACCTTAGTTAACCAAGTGTAAACCTTGAAGAAACACCAATAAATACAAATTTATATCTTCAAAAACCATCTCCAAAAGCAGCTAATATAAGGGAAAAACGATTGCCACGTGTAGGGATTACGCTTCTAGGCATGGGAGGAATGTTTAATGGTAGAAATCGTCAAAAACTAACCTTCATCATGCTAGAACTCCATAGGAACCCTCTCTTAAGCTTTCTCTCTGGTTTGGAGCTGAAATGAAATGTTTTCATGGCTTAAAACATTAAATAAGCCAACATACCATATTTTTGACCCGACCCGGATCTTACCCAGATTCTGCCCCGGCAGTCCCTAGGAAAACCCTCATAACTTTTTACTCTGATGTCGGTTTGATACGGGGTTTTATGCGTTGTAAACTAGACTCGTAGGCATTCGATTTAATGGGTTATAGGATTTTTAACTCTTTATATATTGGGAGAATACATCCAAGACATTTGACACAAATTTTAGAGAAATCTTTAAAAAGGAACTTACGATAACTTTCGCCAACTTTTATTTTGCCACTTACTTAACTTCAAAACTTGAGATACAACCCTTGAAAACTTAAAATATGACATACCACATCATTTTAAATTTATTATTCACCTTCCTTGTCTTTCCACGAAGATACGAGTTAATTTAGATGTTTTAAAAAGTCGGGGTGTTACAATAAGCCTTGATCGACATTAGACCATGTGAGCTATAACATGATCACCTGATATTACCCACACTGAAAAGGGTTGTGTTACTTGCCTAAGGTAGAACCATGAACTCTTAACTTAGGTGGATCCACTATCTAGATAACCTATAGGGGCACATAGTTTATGGGATACATAGATTGCTACTAGAAACCCGGACTCAACTAACATAAAAGGCTTCCATATCATGAGACATACATGGCAAGCCCGAACTCAACTGACGTAAAAAACTTCCATCTCATTTCAATATCCACTCGGTGCTAAGCATAAATCCCATAAAGTACTTATTAAGTTTTACTTAACTCATATCTCATGGAAGGATGTCCTTGACAACTAATCCAAGTTAGTTCATTGGGATAGCTTATTAGATCATGCGTGAGAAAACCTTTCACCATCCATGTCTACATGTAAATCCTAAACTCAATTATGTGAGAAAGCCTTTCAACCTTAGAATCTTTATTATGTGAGAAAACCTTTCACATCATGCTCATTATGTGTTAATGAGAATGTCCTTTCAATCAACACAACAACATTATATTAATCATTGACACTTTACTCTAAAACTATCCTTAAAGCATTCATTTAGATTTCACAAAAAAACATGCATAATATCATACTTTACCTTTTTAAGGTTCATAACCTACGTTCAATCAACACATCTAGAATTCAAACATTAGACATGGATTTCATTATAAGTCATGTGACTCTTATCAGTTCATGTATCAATCATAAAATTTCCTCTTTCATCAACAAAGACCCACATTAGAAGATCACAATGAGAAATATGAGGATTTCATCGGTTCTTGGGGATATATCATAAAAAAGATAGGAAATCATCAATTCATACTTATAATAACATAATTTAACCATTAGAATCAAGTTTGAAAGGAACTCATGACTTTTGAATCAAACCCTAACAATGGGAGATTTCTATCTTTCTGTTGAAATTGAATTTTGAAGGAACTCCATGGATGCAAGATTTCCATAAATGAAAGCTATCATACCTTGAATCCAATTACTAGCCTTCAATGGAGAATTTGGATCCTTAGCTTCAAACCCTAGTTGAATCATCATCATCTTCTTCTTCTTCAAGTTCTAGAGAGATAATATTTGAGAGGTAGTTTTGGTTTTTCTTTTGGGATTTAGGAAGAATGAATTAAGTGGGTCTAGTTTGGGGGAAAAAGGCTTATATAGGGGTTTTAAATGTAGTCAAAACGAGATAGTATAGGAACCATATAATTAGGAAAAGACCCAACTACCCCTAAGCTAACCATTAGGTGCCACAGACCTACCAACCGATGGACCGACCCAGTCGACGAATCGTACAGTCCATCCTGGTCAATCGTGGTTGGTGGTCAGAGAATTTTGTCCTGACCTACGGTGCCTAGACCGACCTACGGTCCGTAGGTCCCGTTGTGGTCCATTCTTGAACAAGTTCTTAGTGACCCATCCATAGACCCCAGTCGACTGACCGTGGTCTTACCCATAGCCCGTCCTGGTGGAATGTGGATTCTGGTCAGAAAGTTCTATTTTGGGGCTCCAACCACGCACTACACCTATGGTCCGTGGGTCTACCTATGGACCGTCTATGGTCTCGGGGATAGCACCTGTAGGTTCTGAATTTTTGCTTCATTACCCTTATTCGGATATGGGGTATTACATATACGAGGATCGATTTTTTCCAATAGAGATGTATTGGATAGTGAACATGATGAGATTGGCGCCTTGTGTGCGTATGGAAAGAGGAAAGAAGTGTTGCTTTAGTTTTGAATGATCTTTTTGATTCTTGTGTTGACTAGTTGTGTACTGATGTGAGCCTTGCAGTGAACATCACACGCTAGCTTCTTGATTTTGTAGAATTGTATTAAATTATTGTGTGTGAAGTGGCATGTGCGGTGAGGTGTTATTTGAAAGCATGCTTGTTGATTCCTATAATTTTCCTTGTTAGTCTAATTGTCTGAGATTCCTATAATTTTCTTGTTATTCTAATTTTCTAGACTTGGTGAATGCAATAAATGATCATGGGCACAAGTTGTTCAAGAGGGAACTCAAAAGCTCATACCTATTGTGACTAACTTGTGATGGTGTACAATTGGCACCATGTGAGCTTAAACCGTTTGTTGTCAACCTTGTTGAAATCTGTTGTGCCAAATTTGCTACTAACTTCTCACTCATCAATCCTTTTCTAAACATTGATTTTTTTTAATAGCTAACTTAGGCCAAAAGCCTAAGTTGGAGGTGTGAAAATAAAGGAAGAGAGAAAGCCAAGTGAAAGTGAGGAGAGAAAAGGGAGACTCAACCTTGAAGTTTGTTGCAAAAACAAGAAACCCTTCTTTATAAAAAAATTAAATCAAAAATTTTGTGTGAGAGAAAGCATGAAAATTAAATGAAAAACAAAGTTGATCAAATAAAAGGGCCTTCCAATAAATTGAGTGAAAATTTGAGGTTTGAGCCTCAAAATTAAAATAATGAAAAAGAACTTGAGCAGAGGTGAATATTAGTACAACAATGCTTTCAAAAGGTGAAGTCACTAAACCAAATTCGTCATACCTTTACTCTCCTCCCCATTATAGCCCTAAAATACCCTTGAGATCTTGCTAAAATAGGGTTGTCTGATGATTGGAAAGTAAGGGCAAACTTATGGGATGGCACTTGCATGCATTTGTAAAGTGAGAGTTGTATTGATTCCCAACTTCTTTGTTGATGTGCTTTGTGAGAGTATGGAATCATTTTTGATGTGAGGACACTTGAATGCTTTTGTTAAAGCATGATTTTCATTATAGGGGAGCATTAGTGAGCTTGATCTTGTGTTGAGACCATCCAATCATCATTTGAAGCTTCTTGAACAAGATTGAGATATTGCATATACTTGCTAGTAGTCTTGCGATGACACTTGCATGTTTACTCACTTTGAGAATTGTTGTAGACACCTTTGTTAAACTAATTGTGTTCTTGATTTACTTGAGGACAAACAAAAGTTTAAGTTGTGGTGTTGATGAGTTATAGATTTCCACTAATTTGAGGCATTTTTAGTTCAACAATTAGTGTCCTCAACGCCTATTTGTGTATATTTTAATGATATTTTGATATTTCAGCCATGAAGGATAAAGGACAAAGCAAGGATGAATTTATGAAAATTGATGCCAAAAACATTGAAAGGAGTATAAACTCCCAGCTAGTAGTCGCCTAACCAAAAGGGCATATTTCGCATTAGGTCAGACCTCGCCCAAAATGATAGTGTGCACGTTTGAAAATATTCAAGGAAGGTTGGCAAACCAAAGTGGAAACGACAATTCGGCAAACTCATCATGCAAGCTAGAAATTCCATTGCTGAAGGTACCAGACTCCTGAGTTAAAATAAAGGATGAATGGGAGAACAAGGTGATAAATCAGTGATTTTCCAAGTGGAAAGGCTGATTTGATCGAGCTCACCAAGTGAAGTTGAAACACCTGAATCCTAAATCAAATGAAGGGCGAGCTCAAGAACAAATGGCGACCCACCAAATAATAATGTATATGGAAATCCTTCCATAATTCATTGTTATTCTACTACTCTTTTTGCTTAATTTTAGACATTGAAAAATAAACTCTTTTTTTTTTAGTTTTGGGGTTTTCAAACCCTCTTCTAATTTGAAACTTCATGGTTGAGAACATCATTGGTATAATTTCTTTCCTCTTTGCGATGCTTGGCTAAAACCCAAATCCAGGGGTGTGATTATGGGGTTAGACGTTGATTTAATTTAGTGGGTTTTCTTTCTTACCCTGTTTTATTGCTATTCATCCATGAATTTTAGTTATTTAGAATGGGGGTAATTTATGGTTCAAGGTTGTAAACTTAATCCTAATTTAGATATCCGATTGATGCTCAAAAATTATCAATTGAACTGGGTAAATAGGTTGATGCATGCAATTTAGGTTTGATTTCTATATTTCACTTGAAAGAGAAATTGTTGTTCAGTTCTAGTTTCCAAATCAGCTCGAAATAGATATTTTAGTAAGGTATTGAGTTGATTTGTGATTCTCATAGATGAGACCAAAAGAAGATTATTGTCATTGAAGATTACCCAACTTATCGATTTTTTTCTAGCATTATTGAGCAAGCACTTGTACCCCTATTTGGCATCGATACCAATCTCCACACCCCTAGATCTCCTCTTACGTGATTGAATTTTTTGCTTTTAGTTAAATTGTGAGAAATGAGAGAAAAACTCTTCAGTAAATTTTGTGGAATCACACACCCATTTGTTCTAATTACCATAATGAATTGGCTTGCATCTTAATTTCCTAAATGAACTTTTTTCATGAACACTCCTTGTGGGATTCGACCCCAACTCTTTGTTGGGTTATTTTATTGCTAACGACCGCTTACTCTTGATAGCATCCAAGGAAGCTCTACTCCATTGAAGGACAAGGATGACGCTTTAGAAACTCCAAGGAGGCCCATAACAAGATCTCAAACCAAGGAGTTCAATGATAAGCTCAATGGGCTTCAATCGCTGATCCAAAGGTTTCTTATTGGGGAAGAAGAGCTCAAGCCCAAGGGAGAGGAATTGTCCAAATGCTACAATTATTTGGTGGCCCAAATTCAAGCCCAAGATGAGGAATTTTAAGGTCCAATTTCGTGCAAAAAAGGTCAAGAAGAGTCTAAGAATCAGCCACAACAAGAGTTGCTTTCTGCCCAAGTTTTGAGAGAAGACTAGTCAAACTTTCCAAGATTGTCAAGATTCTTTTCCTAGTTGGGATTTACCTTATTTATTTATTTATATATAGGTTATTAATATTTTCCTTAGTCTATTTATGGTCTCCTAAGTACCATTTAATGCTTTCCTAGAAGTACTAAATTTGTTCCTAGTTAGGTTACTTTATTTCCTTTCTAGAGTAGGATTCCTTGTAATTGTTTTTTTTAGGGTTTGGCTTCTTGGACGTTTTTCCCTTCTCCTATATATAGGAGTCCTTTTCATTCATTAAAGACAATTTAGATTGATATTAAGAATATTTGAGAGAGTTCTTTGAACCTTTGTGACTTGTTCTTTGAGAATTTATCTTTAAACCTTTACTAGTTTCATAGTTTAAGGTATAAAGTAACTTCTTCTTGTGATATCTTTGGTTTCTTTTTGGTATTCTTTAGAAGGTGATTAGTTTCTACATACTAATTATTGTCTTTAGTTACTCATAAAGCGGTCAAGATCCGAATCTATCGTTTTGATTCGTTTTCTCAAGTAAAGGCGTTAGATTTCTTCCATAAATCTATACGTTGTTACTTGGATCTTTTCAAGGCCTTAGAACATCTAATCTTTGGAAATTCGTGGATCTTTCCTTCGAATTTCCCATATCTTTATTTAGTTTTTTTTGTTTCTTTTCTTTGTGCTTCCGCATTCTAATATTTAATTCTCTATTTGTGATCTCCCTTAACCTTGTTGTTATCAAGTGGTATCAGAGCGGTTCTATCAAGATTCCGTTCTTGATAAATCTTGGGATTTCTTCTTAGAGCAACAAAAAAAAAAAAAAAAAAAAAAAAAAAAAAAACGTGAACAGTAGCGTCGTGAAAGAAAAAAAAAATAAAAAATTATTACAGTTGCGTGAACAGAAAAAAAAAAAAAGTTATAACTTGCTCTCAAAGAAATCTGATTACTTGTCCTCCAAGAAATTTGATTACTTGATACCCAAGAAAGCTTATTACTTGCTATTCAAGAAATCTTATTACTTGCTCTCCAAGTAAACTTATTACTTGCTCTCCAAGTTTTGCATTAATTTGTTTCCAAGCAAGAAGGTAGCAAGAAGAGGGGATTCTAGACCTTTAAGAATAAGAGGAATTTTTTTTTTTTTCTTGTTCTTATAATTCTAAAATAAGTTCCTTTTTATTCGCGTTTTGTTTCAACTAAATCCTACTTGTTCTAGGACTAGTTCTTTACTTTCTTTTGTACCCCAAGATTCCATACTTTATTACTACGAACTTGATACACGTTTTGGTTTAATTATAAATCTACAAAGTATTCTCGTTCAAAGGTGATTTTGAGTGGAAAAAGGCAAGTGTGGGTGAGTTTAAAAGAGGGTAAAAGCCATATTAAAAGTGTGATACTTGATGATTTATTCTTTTTTTTTTAGATGTCTAATTCAGGTGGTAATGAGGAAAGGGCTCGTTTAGAAGCCGAGGTCAAAGGAAGGAACGACTTCACCCTTCAAGCTATGCACCAACAATTTGAGAGATGGACCCTTCAATTTCAAGAGATGAGGGATATGATTATCGAACAGAATGACACCATAGCTGCAATTAGGAGGGAGAATAATGTTGTACCCCCAAATAATGTTAGACCCCAAGTTAGAAGGAATGTACCCCATATCCCTTTTGTAAATCCTGAATATGATAATGATGATTTTGATGTTGAATTTAATCTAGAAAGAAGAGATAGGAGGGGACAAAGAGGTAGAGTAGAAGATGATAATATAAATAGTATAAAGATGAAGATGCCATCTTTCAAGGGGACAAGGGATCCAGACTTGTACCTTGATTGGGAGAGACGAGTTGAAGCCATCTTTGATTGCCATAACTACTCTGAGGGTAAGAAAGTTAAACTTGCTATTGTTGAGTTTTCTGATTATGCTGCTTCTTGGTGGAAAAAGCTTGCTAGGGACAGATTGCAAGAGGAGCTACCACCTATTGCTACGTGGGCAGAGATGAAGAGGGTAATGAGGAAGCGATTTATTCCATCATACTTCCAAAGAGATCTACAATCTCGCCTTCAACGCTTGAAGCAAGGCTCCATGTCGGTGGATGAGTACTTCAAAAACATGGATATGGCTATGATCCAAGCTAACTGCATGGAGGAAGAAGAGGCTACAATAGCTAGATTTTTAAATGGTTTAAATACAGAAATAGCTAATGTAGTAGAGATACAACAATATGTAACTTTAGATGAGTTAGTTGATTTGTCTGTAAAAGTTGAAAAACAAATTGAGAAAAAGCAGCAAAATAACTCATGGAGAAGTCGACCAAACACTATCTCTAAGAAGCCATGGTCAACTCAAGAGGGGAAAGCTCCTTCCAAACCTCAAGATGATAGAGGTAAAGGTAAGGTTGAGGAGGGAGGTAAAACCTTTAATCCTAAATCTTCTAAACCTTCAAGTTCTATTCAATGTCACAAATGTCATGGAAGGGGGCATATGATGCATGAATGTCCAAGTAGAAGAAACATCCTACTTAGAGAGAATGGAGAATATGAGAGTGAAAAAAGTGAGGGGGAAGAAGAAGAGGGAGAAGGTGTAAGTGAGGAAGATGATTTGGAACTGCCTAATGATGGTATAATTGGGGTGGTTAGGAGAATTATGACTATCAATTTGGGTAGTGTTGATGAAGGGCAGAGAGAGAATTTGTTTCATACTAGGTGTGGGATAAAAGGGAAGACTTATTCTATGATTATTGATGGGGGAAGTTGTGCAAATGTGGTGAGTTCATACTTGGTGGATAAACTAGGAATTGCATGCATGAAGCGCTCTACCCCATATAGGCTCCAATGGTTGAATGATTGTGGAGAAGTAAAAGTAAACAAACAATGCATGATTTCATTCAATGTTGGTAGGTATGAAGATGAGATTCTTTGTGATGTAGTTCCAATGCAAGCATGTCATGTTTTACTTGGCCGACCTTGGCAGTATGATAGGGATACTACTCATCATGGGAGAAAGAATAGGTATAGTCTTCTGCATAATGGTAAGAAGTATACTCTTGCACCATTATCTCCTTCTCAAGTGTTTGAAGATCAAAAACGATTGAGGGAAACAATGGGAAAACAAAAGGGAGAGGTAAAAAGTGAGCTTGAGGGAAAAGAAAAAGGCCAAGAGATAGAAAAAAAGAGAGATGGCCGAGAGAAAGAGAGAGAGGGCAGCGATCTAAGTAAAGAGGTAAAAGAGGGTGTGAGTAAAAAAATAAAATGTTTTGGTGAGAGGAAAGAGGCTAAGGAAAAGAAAAATGAGAGCCTTTATATAAAAGCCAAAGAGTGTTTGAATGCTAGGAGAGAGGGACTGCCCATAATACTACTTACTTACAAAGAAGTATTGATTAATTTTGAACAACTAACTCCTTCTTTGCCAAATAGTGTTTCTTCTCTTTTGCAGAATTTTGAAGATGTTTTTCCTGATGACACTCCAAAGGGATTGCCACCTTTGAGAGGGATTGAGCACCAAATAGACTTTGTGCCTGGGTCTCAACTTCCTAATAGGCCTGCCTATAGGAGCAATCCTGAAGAGACCAAAGAATTACAACGGCAAGTTGAAGAATTGCTTGTAAAGGGATTTGTTCGAGAGAGTATGAGCCCATGCTCTGTTCCAGTCCTATTGGTCCCCAAAAAGGATGGAACATGGAGGATGTGTGTAGATTGTCGAGCCATCAACAAGATAACGGTAAAGTATCGCCATCCTATCCCTCGTCTTGATGACATGTTGGACCAACTGTATGGTTCCAAAATCTTTTCTAAAATTGATCTAAAGAGTGGTTACCATCAGATTCGTATGAATCCTGGAGATGAATGGAAAACTGCTTTTAAGACCAAATATGGACTTTATGAGTGGTTAGTTATGCCCTTTGGCTTGACTAATGCACCAAGCACTTTTATGAGACTAATGAATCATGTTTTTAAAGATTTCCATGGAAAATTTATTGTGGTGTATTTTGATGACATCTTGATCTTTTCTCAAAATCTGGATGAACACCTAGAGCACTTAAAACAAGTTTTTGAAGTTCTTAGAAATCAGCGCTTATTTGCTAATCTCAAAAAGTGTACTTTCTGTGTGGATCGTGTGGTTTTCTTAGGGTTTGTGGTCAGTTCTAAGGGAGTTGAAGTAGATGATGAGAAAATCAAGGCAATAAAAGAATGGCCTAAACCTAATAGTGTAACTGAAGTTAGGAGTTTTCATGGACTTGCTAGTTTTTATAGGAGGTTTGTGCGAGACTTTAGCACCATTGCTGCTCCTTTAACTGAAGTTATAAAAAAAGATAAGGTTTTTACATGGGGAAAGGAACAAGATGATGCATTTAACTTGCTGAAGGATAAATTGTGTTCTGCGCCTCTTTTGCAATTGCCTGATTTTTCTAAGTCTTTTGAAGTTGAGTGTGATGCCTCTGGTAAGGGCATAGGTGCAGTTTTGATGCAAGACTCCAAGCCAATTGCCTACTTTAGTGAAAAGCTAAGTGGAGCAACATTGAACTACTCAACTTATGATAAAGAGCTATATGCCTTGGTGAGGGCGTTAGCTACATGGCAGCACTACTTGTGGCCTCGAGAATTTGTGGTCAAGACTGATCATGAGTCATTAAAATACTTGAAGAGCCAAGGTAAACTTAGTCGTAGGCATGCTAAATGGGTAGAGTTTATTGAAACTTTTCCTTATGTAATTGCTTACAAACAAGGAAAGGAGAATGTGGTTGCTGATGCACTCTCAAGAAGGTATGTTTTGATCTCTACTCTTACTTCAAAGTTATTGGGTTTTGACCAAATCAAGTTCCTCTATGCTAATGATTCTGATTTTGGTGAGATTTTTGCTGAATGTAAGTTAGGTCCTTTTGAGAAATTTAATCTTCAAGATGAATTTCTATTCAAGGAAAATAAATTATGTGTTCCTAACTGCTCGTTGCGTGAACTATTTGTTAGGGAAGCACATTGTGGAGGGCTAATGGGACATTTTGGTGTACCCAAAACACTGGAAATACTTTCTGAACATTTTTATTGGCCTAGCATGAGAAAGGATGTTGAAAAAGTGTGTTCTTATTGTCTTGAATGTAAACAGGCTAAGTCTAGAACATTGCCGCATGGTCTTTATACTCCTTTACCTGTTTCTAATTCCCCTTGGATTGATATTTCTATGGATTTCATATTGGGGCTGCCAAGGACTAAGTATGGTAAGGATAGTATATTTGTGGTAGTAGATAGATTTTCTAAAATGGCTCGTTTTATCCCATGTAAAAAGACTAATGATGCATCTCATGTGGCTGACTTGTTTGTAAAGGAAGTGGTTAAATTGCATGGAATACCTAGAACTATTGTTAGCGATAGGGATGCCAAGTTCTTAAGTCACTTTTGGAGAATTCTTTGGGGAAAGTTGGGAACTAAATTGCTATTTTCTACATCTTGTCACCCACAAACGGACGGGCAAACGGAAGTGGTTAATAGAACTTTAGGGAACATGTTGAGGGCTATTTTGAAAGGAAAGTTGACTTCTTGGGAAGATTACTTACCTATTGTAGAATTTGCTTATAATAGGACCTTCCATTCTTCTACTGGTAAGACTCCTTTTGAAGTTGTATATGGATTCAACCCCCTTACCCCCCTTGATTTATTGCCTTTGCCTACTAATGATTTTGCTAATCTTGATGGTAAGAAGAAGGCTGATATGATGAAGAAAATTCATGAACAAACAAGGCTTGCAATTGAAAAGAAGAACAAGGAAGTTGCATTGCGAAGGAATAAGGGCAGAAAATATGTTGTTTTTAAACCTGGTGACTTGGTTTGGGTGCATATGCGAAAGGAAAGATTTCCTTCCAAAAGAAAGACCAAACTAGATCCTAGAGGAAGTGGGCCATACAAAGTCCTTGAAAGGATTGGAGACAATGCTTATAAACTTGATCTTCCTGGTGAGTTCCAAGTTAGTGCTACTTTTAATGTTTCTGATCTTTCCCATTTTGATGCAGATTTGAATTCGAGGACGAATTCTCTTCAAGAAGAGGGGAATGATAGCATCCAAGGAAGCTCTACTCCATTGAAGGACAAGGATGACGCTTTAGAAACTCCAAGGAGGCCCATAACAAGATCTCAAACCAAGGAGTTCAATGATAAGCTCAATGGGCTTCAATCGCTGATCCAAAGGTTTCTTATTGGGGAAGAAGAGCTCAAGCCCAAGGGAGAGGAATTGTCCAAATGCTACAATTATTTGGTGGCCCAAATTCAAGCCCAAGATGAGGAATTTTAAGGTCCAATTTCGTGCAAAAAAGGTCAAGAAGAGTCCAAGAATCAGCCACAACAAGAGTTGCTTTCTGCCCAAGTTTTGAGAGAAGACTAGTCAAACTTTCCAAGATTGTCAAGATTCTTTTCCTAGTTGGGATTTACCTTATTTATTTATTTATATATAGGTTATTAATATTTTCCTTAGTCTATTTATGGTCTCCTAAGTACCATTTAATGCTTTCCTAGAAGTACTAAATTTGTTCCTAGTTAGGTTACTTTATTTCCTTTCTAGAGTAGGATTCCTTGTAATTGTTTTTTTTAGGGTTTGGCTTCTTGGACGTTTTTCCCTTCTCCTATATATAGGAGTCCTTTTCATTCATTAAAGACAATTTAGATTGATATTAAGAATATTTGAGAGAGTTCTTTGAACCTTTGTGACTTGTTCTTTGAGAATTTATCTTTAAACCTTTACTAGTTTCATAGTTTAAGGTATAAAGTAACTTCTTCTTGTGATATCTTTGGTTTCTTTTTGGTATTCTTTAGAAGGTGATTAGTTTCTACATACTAATTATTGTCTTTAGTTACTCATAAAGCGGTCAAGATCCGAATCTATCGTTTTGATTCGTTTTCTCAAGTAAAGGCGTTAGATTTCTTCCATAAATCTATACGTTGTTACTTGGATCTTTTCAAGGCCTTAGAACATCTAATCTTTGGAAATTCGTGGATCTTTCCTTCGAATTTCCCATATCTTTATTTAGTTTTTTTTGTTTCTTTTCTTTGTGCTTCCGCATTCTAATATTTAATTCTCTATTTGTGATCTCCCTTAACCTTGTTGTTATCAACTCTTCTCATTGTTTTAGGGTAATTTGAGTGTTATCACCTTCCAACTTTCCAATTTATGAGGTGTTACAATATCTACCCCTTGGGAACATTTGTCCTTGAATGGGACTCAAGCGAGCATGAATAGAGTAGGAGAGAAACTAACAACCCAACATGAATGCAAATAACACCATAATGGACATAAAAATGGGAATCACTTCAAGCTAAATAATAACATCAAAATCAAGTTTTTCATGAACATGCATGCATATGGAAACATGAGAATGACTAAAACACATGAATCCGAAAGAATGAACCATGAGAAACTAATACCTCAAGAAATAGTAGGAGCGTAGGGAAAGAAATGATGATACTGGGACATCATATCCACTTCAGCCTCCCAAGTAGCACCCTCACTAATTGATTCCTCCAACGAACCTTCATGGAAGAAATTTCTGTGTCTCAACCTCCAACTTGTGGGGGTGTAGAATCTCAATCAGAATCTCTTCATAAGAAAGATTTTCTTTAACTTCTAAACCTTCCAGATGCACAATAGACGTCGGATCTCCAACAGACTTTTTCAACAAAGAGAGATGGAATATCTGTCACGACCCGAGCCTACACCCCAGATGTACCACGACGTACAAGACTCTGAAATCCTCATAGCATTCATAACATAAGACATAAAAAATGATGCAGAATTTAAAAACTTTTCTTTAATACAATTGAAGTCTTTATAAAATGCAAGCGGAAGTCTAACTTATTCTCATTAATCATCCAATACAATCAAGTATCAATGAGGGACACAACCCTTTACAATATAGTCCAAAACATAAAATGACATGAAAGAAACTACTAAAGACTCATGTCCTCGAACCATGAGGACTCACCAAAAGCGTGGAGAGAATCAGTCCAAGCTTGACAATAGGAGAAGTATACCTCAACAACCGGGCCATACACTTATTGAAAAATGTAGAAAATATGGGTTAGTACAAAAATTGCACCAAGTATGATAGACATGCAAAAATCATGTTAAAAAGGACATTTTATTTGAAAAGCATGGATTTAATAAGTTTGAGAATCATCATGCACTTTTAGTATAAAACATAAGTCAGAAGCATGATCATTACATAAATCATTATAACATAATAGAACCATCTCTTAAGTAACCCTAAGTTATACTTGTCCAATGTATGAATGGTATCCCATAATACCACCCATACTAAGTACCACTTTGAGGCCACCCTCGCATACTTATCATTCTTCATTCTCATCTTTAGTTAGTACTCATAAACGAGGAACATTCACATTTAATAAGTCATGACAAGGAAAGCAACTCATAATAACAATCAAAGTTAAGTATTCATCATTACATATAGCCTTTATATAAACATTCTCATTAGCATCATTATAGCACATTCATTTCATTAGACATTATGACGTTTGAGAAACACACTATAGCCACTCTGCAAGCCTACTCATGCAATGCATGAATGACATACCATACTACCACCCACACTTCATAGAACCACTTGTGTAACCATAGCACATAGTTCAATTACTAATAAGCACATTCTCATGATATTCATCTTTCTATACTTCACCCACATCACAATTCACAAATTGGGGACATGCGGTTTACATGGTTTCTTGGAGGATATTCAATATAATCAACCATACAAATTCCTTAATTAACACATAATTCAAGTAATCCATCCACAACATTCATAATTCAATACATTCTAATCACATTCAACCAATACCCACACTTAAGATCCAATTTGGAAGAATTGGGGAAAATCATGGATTCTTGAGGAATTCATCTTTAAAAAAAAGTAAATAATCATCAATTTAATCATATTATAAAGATTTTAAACCATTAGAAACGTTTTTGAAGTGAATCCATGACTTTGAGTAAAACCCTAGCTTTTAGGTAAGTTTGAAATTGACTTTGGAGGGACTCTATGGGTGAAAGCTACCCATAGATGAAAATCTACCATACCTTGATGGAATTATACCCTTTATTTGTGAAGAAAAGCCTTGGATCTTCAACCCTAGCTTTCACTTCTTCTACTTCTTCTTTGGAAATTCTAGAGAGAGAAATTTCGGAGAAGATGAACTCTTTTGGGTTTGATTTGGGTTTTTTGGGAATAATAAAGTAAATAGGGTGTTTAATGACTTAAAAACATTGATATAGGTGAAATAAAACAATATAAATCAACCGCATTAATTAACTAACTAATTAGGAATTTACCAAAGCACCCCTAACTAGGCAGCCCCCTTCCCAAGCACTACGGCCACCCTCACGACCCGTCAAGGGCACCACGGCTCGTGGTGGTTCCCGTGGTCCCTTGACCAGTGGCCTCCCGCAACTTGACAAGCCCCCATGAGGCTAAGGCAACCCCACGAACCTTCCCACGGTCTATGGTCTTCAACACGAGCTGTGAAGTGGCTCGTGAAGGGGAACCTTTTCTTGGCAGCCTTGGGAGCACACTGCCTCACCAACCACGGGTGGCACCACGACTCGTGGTGGCCACCACGGGTCGTGAAGACCCTCGTGGTCATTGTAGGGAGTGGCTAAGTGCTTTCTTGGCAGCTTGCCCCCCTTGCCGTGGCCCTCACCCAAATTCCTTAACCCTTGCCCTTAACCCTCGACGTTAACCCTCACGTTTAGGCTCTAGTTTAACCTACTAATTTCCGAGGTGTTACAATATTGAATGTAGTGATGCTAAATCATTACGCAACTCTAATTCATAAGCAACCTTATCAATATGTCCAAAATATGACATGGGCCCACACAGTGGGGACTAAGCTTCGCTTTCTTTGTAAATCTCACTACACCCTTCCTGGGTGAAATTTTCAAGTAGACCCAATCATCACGATCGTATTCAAGATCTCTTCTCCTAACATCGGCATAGGATTTTTGTCAACTTTGAGCCGTTTTCAACCTTTCCCAAATAAGTCAAACCTTTCTCATAGCCTCATGCACCAACTAGGGCACTATAAAAGCTATCTCACCAACTTAAAAACCAATCTATAGGAGACAGACCTCCTACAATAAATAGCCTCAAATGGTTCAATTTCAATGCTAGAATGATAGCTATTAATTAAGCAAACTCAATTGAGGGTAAATGATCATCCCAACTACCCTTTAAATTAATCACACAAGCTCTTAAATTATCTTATGAGGTCTGGATTGTATGCTCGGTTTGTCCATTGATTTGAGGATGAAAAGTTGTTCTAAGTTTCCCTTGAGTACCAATAACCTTTTGAAATGACTTCAATGGAAGGGAACTCTACGAGAGGTGAATGAGTGCCACGATCGACTATAATAGACAAGGAAACTCCATGCAACATTACCATTTCCTAAATATAAAGCTTAGCATACTCTTACATTGAAAATAAAGTCTGAACGGGAAGAAAATGAGCCAATTTTTTCATTCGGTTCACAATAACCCAAATTGAATCAAACTAAAGACGAGTGCATGATAAACCTGTAATGAAGTCCATTCAAATCATTCCATTTATATATAGGAATACTAATGTTTTGAGCAAAACCACCCGACTTCTGATACTCAACCTTCAGTTGTTGACAATTCAGACATTTAGTCACAAATCTTAGAATATCCTTTCTCATCCCATTCCACCAATAGACTTCCCATAAATCATGGTACATTTTGGTGACTCCCGGGTACATCGAATATCGAGAACTGTGAGCTTCTGTCAGAATTTGATTTCTCAATTGATCAACATTCAGAACACATAGCTGACCTTGTTATCGAAGGACACCATATCCACCTTGGGAGAAAGGCTCAATGGATTTTTCGAAAATGGACTTCTTCAACTCAACTAGTACTGGATCAAGATAATGCCCCAACTTTAAATTTCATAAAAAAAAAGATTTTGAACCATTTTGAACAATGATTCAACCTTCATTAAAATCAACTAAACGAACACCCAATCAGGCTAACCTATGAAAATCTCTAGCTAACTTTTTCTCACCGTCCTATACAAGAGCGACACTACCTATTGATAATCTACTAAGACCATCCTCCACCACATTCACTTTACCCGGATGATAGAGGACACTCATGTCGTAGTCCTTCAGTAACTCAAGTCATCTCCTTCCGTGAAGGTTCAAGTCCATTTGATTGAATACATATTTCAAACTCTTGTGGTCAGTAAACACACCTACATGAACACTATATAGGTAATGCCACTCTAACTCTAATTGTCTCTAGAGCAAACACTACAACTGCTAACTCTAAATCATGAGTTGGATAATTCTTCTTGTTAGCCTCTAATTGTCTTCAAGAATACGTAATGACTTTCCCATATTTCATCAAAACATAACTAAGTCAATTCCTGAAGCAACATAATACACTAAAAAGCCAGCCGATCCTTCTATTAATGTCAATATAGGGGTTGAGGTGAGTCAAACTTTATATTCTTGGAAACTCTTCTCACACGCTTCTGACCATAGGAATTTCACCTTCTTTTGTGTCAATATCATCAAAGGAGAAGCAATAGAGGAAAATCCATCTACAAGTCTTCTAAAATAACCGGCCAAACCCAAGAAACTTTGTATATCTGAAGCAGACGAAGGTCTAGGACAATTCATAATTGTCTTGATTTTTAGGATCAACTTGAATACCTTCACTAGAGACAATATGACCAAGGAAAGGAATAGACCTCTACCAAAACTCATATTTGCTAAACATAGCATACAATTCCCGATCCTTGAGAATTCGCAACATAATCTTCAAATGATCAACATGTTCATCCTCACTTTGTGAGTAAATCAAAATTTCATCAATAAACACCATCATGAACATGTCAAGATATTACTTAAAGACCCTATTCATTGAATCTATGAACACTATTGGGGAATTACTCAAATCAAAAGACATCACCAGAAACTCATAGTGACTATACTGGGTTTGGAAAGTCATCTTTGGAATGTCATTTTCCTTCACCCTAAATTGATGATAAACCGATTGAAGGTCAATTTTTGAGGAGTAACTCGCACCTTTGAGTTTATCAACAAATCATCAATCCTTGCAATAAGATACTTATTCTCTATGGTAATCTTATTCAATTTTTTATAGTCAATGCACATTTGGGGGGAACCATTCTTCTTTCTAACAAACAATACCGGAGCACTCCATAGAGAGATACTCAATCTAATAAAACCCTTATAAAAAATCCTTCAATTTGTCATTTAACTCCTTAAGTTCTTTCGAGGCCATATGAAAGGATGGAATAAATGATAGGCTTCATATTTGGGAGAAGGTAAATGCTGAAGTTGATACACCGTGAGTTTACGGTATTTCTAATACATTTCACTTACAAGTTGTGTGTGTCTAGGGCCTTTTTATATTGGTTTTTATGTATTTTATCATGTTTTGCAGGAAAGGTGTTCAGGCACGGAAGATTAGAGCCAGCTGAAGGAAATGCAGAAAAAGGCATCCACGGAGGTCATCTACGGACCGTAGGTCCATTCACGGTCCGTAGGTGATGACCGTAGATCAGCAGGAATGTGTTGAGGACAAATCAGGGAAATCTGACCAAGTGTGGAACCACGGTGCCCATTGACGGTCCGTAGATTGATCTACGGACCGTACTGTTGATCCGTAGAGTGAGACTGCGAGGGTTCCAGTACCTGATTTTTGAAGATGCTAAGTATGGAGCTACGGAAGGGATTGACGGACCGTAGGTCGATCTACGGTCCGTGCTGCTGGTCCGTCGTTTGCTTCAGAGAAGCTGATTTTTGGATGCTGAAATATTTTCTAAGTCCCGAGTGACGGAAGGGACTTACGGACCGTTGATCAATCGACGGTCCGTAAGTCAGTCTCGTGGATCGAAGACGCGTACCTGAACAAAACTTTCCTTAATTTGTTTCCTTTTTTATTTAGGATTTGTTTTCTATAAATAGGACATGTAAACCTCGTTTTTGGGCGTTAGATACTATTATTCTATTTTTGCTTTGTAACTTTGGAGATTAATTTGCAACCCTAGCAATTATTGATTTCCCAAGTTCGTTTTTGAAGATTTTGGCTTTGCAATTCAAGTTAATTCTCTGGGTTTATTATTTTCTTTACGTAAGTTCATGATTTCTCCATCTACAATTATGAATTGTGTTCTTGCTAATATGAGTAACTAAATCCACAACTAGGGTTGTGGGAACCATGATCAATTAACAAAGTATGAATAGTAAATAAGCAATTCTTGACTAGTATTTTGCGTGCATTGATAATTCTTTCGTTTAGAAGTCTTTTTAATGGTGGCCAACGTTAGAACTCACCTTGTTACTACTTGCCGGACCAATGAGGTAATTAACAAGAAAAGAATTATCAACATAGATTTAGTGTGATACTATCTAATAGGCTAGTGTCGATTGGTGCGAAGTAATAACTAAGCCAAACATCGATTATGATGTCTAATATGAGGTAAAGGTAAGGGTTAGTAAATTATACACACGTAGCCGGACCAAGGTGCGGGGTGAAATTCTCTAGATGCCGGACCAAGGATTTAGAGATACCTAACTTATCACTTTGCATGTAATATACTAAAAAAAAAAGGATTGCTATTACTAGGATTACTGCGTTATGAGATTATGGGGAACACGTGTACCCTAGTTATTTCTCTTATCTTGATAACAACCAAAGTTGAATCTAATTATTGATTACAATATTAAGTCTTGCTATTTGTTTCACACAAGCACTCCCCCCCTTTTTATTACCTGTTTCTGGAAATAATTTGACTAATTGAATATAATTGTTGGTTAAAAGTAAAGTCTAAACCATTTTCCTCGTGGGATCGATCCCAACCTACAAGTTGGGTTCTTTACTTGATAACGATCGCTTATGCTTCTGAAAGGAGGTGTAATTTGAGCGTATCAGAAGTCTATTTCCCTTTCGGAAGGAATATCAAGAAGATCATTGGGGAACACTTCCAGACACTCATTTATAAGTGAAACTGATTCAAGAGTAGGTGTTTCAGAATTTGTATCCCTAACCCAATAAATATCATAAATGCAACCCTTAGAAATCATTTTCCTAGCCTTTAGGCAAGATATGAACTGACCCTTAAGATCATAATTTCCCCTTTCGCATGACATGATAGGTTCGTTAAGAACCTTGAATGTCACCAATCGGGTCCTACAATCTATGAAAGCATAACATGCATGAAGCCAATCCACCTCAAGAATAATATCAAAATCTCATATATCAAGTTTTACAAGATCGACATGAGTGACTCTATAAGAAACGTAAATAGGATAATTTCTATAAACTCTCTTAGAAACAATAGAATCAGGAACGAGAGTGGAAACATGAAAGGGATCAGAAAGGAATTTAGGACCTTTATAAAATCTCATGGACACATAAGGAGTAACAAATGATAATGTAGCACCCGAATCAACTAACAATTACACATCAAAATGAATGACTTTCAGCACAATGGCCAGAATATCTGGAGAACCCTCATGATCCTATCGAGTTTGATGAGCTTAAAATCTATGCTAACAAGGAGCACTAAAACTGAAACCACTAGGATGAGCTTGCGTACCATCCTTATCCTTACTAGCTTGCAATGGACAATCCTTCACTTTGTGACCACTCTTTCCATAACCAAAGAAACTATTCATACCTGTTAAACATTTTCCATCATGTTCCTTGCCACACCTAATGCTATGTGTTATAAAATATCCACCACTATTACCTTCTTGAGGTTTATGATTAGACGTCCTATCCTTGTTGAACTTAGAGGTCAGAGCATTGGAAGAACATTGTCTGGAAAACTTTTGCTAGAATTGAAGAAGTTTATATCTACCGGACCTAGAATGGGAAAATTCAGCATCATTAGTCCTTGCCTATTGAACTTTCTTGCCCTTTCCTTGAGATTTCCCTCTACAATTTTTAGGGAATGAATCATCAAACAGGAGATATCCATATACTTAATCAATATGGTGGTTTGGCATTCTTTGACAACCAAATAGGAAACACCCGACACAAAATTACTCATCCTTTTCATAGAAAGCACACATAGACAAGAGGAAAGAATAAACTCAAGAACCTTCGCTTATATCATCTCAAGAGGAAAGAATCGATAAGAAAATCCCCTTAAAATTTTCCCAATCAAGAGGACCCACATTAGTAGCCTTCTATTCCTTCCATTGGTTGAACCAAATTCGAGCAACACCTTTGAGTTGATAAGTGGCCAATTCCTCTTTTTCCATGGTTGACACTCCCATAATTCCAACTATCTTATATACATCATCGATGAACTCTTCACGATCCTTATCCACTTTTAACCTATGAAACTTTGGACAATTTATCCTAGTGAAGATCCCAAGAGGCCCTACACAACCCACTTGACATACAAACAACACAATATAATATAAAAAATGAGAAATTCAAATAGGAAAATAAGCATGGAACTCTAATCATAGACTTGAAAAGCTAATATAATACATTAGAAGAAGTGGTTGGGGCGTAACCCACTGATGAGTTTGAGATTTTGACTCATTTAGGGCTTGTTAATAATACGATGCCTATTTTGTGGTCTAAACTGATGTTTAAATGTTAATTTGCAGATATAATGGCAAAAGAGCAAGGCAAGGAAATTCCATGTAAAAAGGAGCGAAAAAGATGAAAAAGGCTGAATATAGTGAAAGCTGATAATCGCCAAAGCCACTTGGCGAATTGCCGAATAGTGCTTCAGCTCACCAAATGTTCCAACGTGCCAGCCCTGGGGAGAAGCCAACTGGGCAATGGAATTGGACCTTCGGCGAACTACCGAATGGATCGGCAACAAAGAATTTGATCGCCTAAAGTTATTGGGCCTGAAGGATGAAGAGATAAGAAAAAACAGCGATGGAGAAGAGCAATTGGCACATCACCGACTTGGTCAACAATGCTCGACAAACTCCAACGAGTGATCTCGACCAAATTCTGGGAACGTATAAATTGCTTTGCAAAAAGAGAAAAGGAGATCCTGCCATTGTTAGAGTTGGAGCTTTTGATTGAAACATTTCTTTTCTTAGTTTTCCAGAGTTTTTTCGTAGATTTTCGTTGGGTTTTGATTTGAAGCTAAATTGGAGCAATGTAAAGATTTAGATATTACCACCCAGCTTATGGAGAACGTAGTTGGTATTAATTTCTTACTTTTTATGATATGTGGCTAAAACACCCATTCTTAGGGGTGTGATTATGTAATTATTTGTCTTAATTAGTTGATGGGTGTTAGTAATTACTGATTTAATTTTTGTTTTGAAGTGGGTTTGATTGGTAATTGTGTATTAACTCATGAATTATAGTAGCAAATGCAGTTCTAGTCTAGTATTATATGCTTGCTTGAGAAAGAGGTTTTAGAATTAAGGTTATCAATTGATGATTGTAGTGATTGGGTTGTTGTGGGTTCAACTCGAGAGAGTTAATCTTAATTCGATCCTACCTATCTAGCTCGAGAGAGTAGATAAATTTAGGTTTTGGGTTGTTTATAGTGTGATTTTTGTTGAGGTTCAAGGGAATTCACTTGATTCTTGATAGTTGATCGAGAGATGGCTATTACACCTAATGCCTAGCTTACCCACAAAGGTTCAACAACTTTTGGTAATTAGTAATCACCCGTATAGCGAAATTGGCAATTAATCGATCACATCTCCAAGTATCCCTTTCTACTTGATCACTACCCAATTTTCATAGTTATAAATTGACAAACCTTATCCCCCTATTTGACATTTGTTGTGAACTCCTTAGATTTAATCTAATGATTTCGATAATTTCTATTCCTACAACCGATTAGAACATGTCTTTCACTTCGTAATTGAATTCTCTACCGTATCACTCCTTGTGGGATCGATCTCAACTCTTCGTTAGGTTTATACTAGATTGCAATCGCCTACACTTAGTATTGGATGAAAGGTAGTTGAGAGTTATCACCCACACACCATGTACAATATCAAAAAACTAAAAACATTAGAAAACATGGTAAATGTGACATGGTCCTTAGAACATGATGACTCACCAAGTCTTCAATGATCAATAGTCAACTAGCCATGAGCGGGAGAAAGAGAAGTGTCGGACCCTACATTATAACACAATGGAGAAATAAGTATGCATTAATACATGGAATGTACTAAGTATAAGAAACTGCATAAAAACATGAGACATAATCATAAGGGGACATAAGGGAAAACATGATATGCATGACCAAGCTAAATTATCTTGAAAGTATTTAAGGAAGAATCGTAAATTATAGACATGGTCAATGCATCTTGAAACATGATAAAAGCTTCATAAAAACCATTGAAGTAACTTAGTTCATTTTGTGGGACATTAGCTTTAACCGGTAATAGAACATGTGAGCTATAACATGAAGTCCGATGTAACTCCCACACCAAGAATGAATGTCTACTTGCCAAGGTAGGACTCTGTTGTATTCATTATATTCTATTTATGGATCCAATAGCTTGGTCATTTAAGAAAATCCTATGAGGAACGTAGTTAAGAACTAGAGGTTGCTACTAGGAAATACCCTATTGAGCCTCCACCTCAAAGTTTTGTCGATGTTAAGTTAAATCCCAATAAAATAGATAAAGCCAATTATCAAAACATAACATTAGGAAGGGCAATAATTATAATACCAATCCAGATCATGAAGTCTTATAAGAGTAGCTCATTTAAGCCCCGATTAAGGCATATATGAGAAATCCTTTTACCAATCATGATTATCTAAGTATGTGAGAAAACCTTTCAAAATTTGATAATACTTATCTGAAAATATACCTTAAATCATAAACATCTTTCTACATAACTTTCATAATTCATATTCATAACTTCATGTGTTCCTCATAAATTCATAGTCAAAATCATGAATAATGTATGAGTCCTAAAGAAATTTATTTGAAATCATGTGGTTTATTCAAAACATTCATAAGAAGATTGAATTTGAACAATTAAATCAACATCAATTAAGACCCTTAGAGATCACATGAAACCATAAGCAATGTAGGTGAAATTGAGTTGGAAACATAGAAATCATTTGAGACTACTGGATCAATAAAATCCAATGGTGAAATCCCTCATACATTGATAGTGTAAGCCCAAAAGAAATGGAAGAAAGAGGAGGCTTGAAGCTTGAACCCTAGTTTTCTTCCTTGAGAGAATTTGGAGAGGATGAACTTGGATAGCAATTGGGGATTTGAGAGAATGAGAGGGTTAGGGTAGATTTAGGAGTGGAAGGGTAGTTATAGGTCTTGAATTTAGGATTAAAACAACATTATATAGGTATTAAATAAATAATAAAAGAACCAAATACCCTTAAGAAATAATTACTGGACTGACCTATGGGTTGGACCTACGGTCTGTAGAACTTTCTACGGCTCATACTGGTGAACCGTACACTCAAATTTAGAAATCCATAATTTCTTAACTTCCCAAGAGACCTTTCTACAGCCCGTCAAAGTATCTACAGATTGTATAGACAACTCGTAGAACCCAAGTTCCAGTCCTAAATTTTCACTAATTTTGAAACACCTCTACAAAACCTATCTACGGCCCATAGTCCTTTGGATGATCTGTCTTGTTCACTTGTAGATTGAACTTCAGAAACATGAAATTCCACAACTCAATTCCAGGTCTATGACTTCCTTTCTATGGCCCATAGGCTTCCTACAGTCCATAGATAGGTTTCGCAGCACAAGTTTCAGTTTAGTTTTATGCACTTTTCCTTTCTTTCCAACTTTCTAATTTTTGAGGTGTTACAACACTTCACACTTAAACTTTTCTTGTCCTCAAGAAAATATTAAAGCTCATCTCCAAACACGCAAACTAGGAATGCCACCATTTTTGTTTATACAAACAATTATGTGATCCACAAATTTAAAATATCAAGTACACTTCCAATCATTATCAATATATACAAATAAAAAACAAACCTCTAACCTCTTCACCTCAAGGAAGGGATATGAACTCATAAAATTTAAGTTTTCTCACCTACTCTCATAAATAAGGCAACTAAAATTACCTATCTATCACGAAACAAGTTCCCTCACGTGAAGAAATAATCCACACACTCAATTCAAAAGATTGAATATAAATTAACGACTTGGCATGAAAGAATAACTCTCATACTCACAAATAAAATTCACATGTATGCACAAAGAGCCATATGCTTGCCCATTATGTACATCTCTACTAATTAAGGATGCTGGAATATAATTAAATTAGACTTTCACAAGTTTTAATGTAGGATAGGGGATAGGTAAGAAAGCTATATAATAGTGACTTGGACTTCCCTAAGCACTTTTCAGTGTTATACTTCATCACCTCTTAATTTGTTCTCTTTATTTTCAGCCCTCACTTCAACTATTATTTTACAAGTTATTCTCATCATCTCAAGAATGCTTCAATTATTTCTTTTTCCCACAATAATTTTCTTTTCGTGTCAGATTCATTCAAAAAGGACTTCTTCATCACTTTATAGCTATTATTGATTACCTTTTATACTCAACCATACATTTTCTTTTGATTTGACAATTATAATATGTCTATGCTATTGTGCTTAAGAAAGCAAGGTGCAAAAATTAGGGATTCAACAAAATGGTTAAGGAAAAAATATGTTTACCAACAAAAGGCTACAGACTCAAAAGGGATAACTAGTGATAACATATCTTAAAATGCTAAAATGCACAAGACAAATCAAAGAAAGCCTATTATCATTTCCTAAAAAAAGCAACATTTTTTATTTCACTTCAATAACATTTAGAGAAAGTTCTAGACTAGGATACAAACATGTAATATACAAATTCTCACCACACATGTGTCACGCCCCAAAATAGGGGTGGCACAACTGGTGCTCAATATTTTATCTGACAAAGCTAGGTATTGTAACATAGTGTAAAGAAAACAATGAGGGCAAAAAATGTCATCTTGATAAAATGTTGACAAAAGTTAACTAGACCAATGAGGTCACAAAAACTTCAATGACATAAAGAAAGGGCCGAGAAGATTCTAGTCTAGTATTCTATGCTTGCTTGAGAAAGAGGTTTTAGAATTAAGGTTATTAATTGATGATTTTAGTGGTTGGGTTTTTGTGGGTTTAGCTCGAGAGAGTGAATTTTAATTCGATCCTATCTATCTAGCTCGAGAGAGTAGATAAATTGAGGTTTTGGGCTATTCATAGTTTGGTGCTTGTTCATGATAGTTGATCAAGAGGTGGTTATTACACCTAAAGCTCAGCCTACCCATTAAGATTCAACAATTTTTTGTATTTAGTAATCACCCGTATAGCGAAATTAGAAATTAATCGATCACACCCCCAAGTATCCCTTTCTACATGATCACTCCCCTGTTTTAATAGTTATTAATTGACAAACCTTATCACCCCATTTGACACTTGTTGTCAACCCGTTAGATTTAATCTAATGATTTCAATAATATATATTCCTACAATTGATTAGAGCACGCCTTTCACTTCGTAATTAAATTATCTACTGTATCACTCCCTGTGGGAGCGACCCCAACACTTCGTTGGGTTTATACTAGATTGCGATCGCCTACACTTAGTATTGGATGAAGTGTAGTTGAGCATTATAAAAAATTCCGCTGCTGCCGGGTAGTGGTGTTTAGAACTTTCTTATTGAAGTTGTGATCTAATCTTGTTTGTAGTTGAATCGACTTACTTTGTTTTGTATTTGTTGTTGGATGTGCGTGAACATGTGACGAGATGCAACAAACTATAATAGATATTACTTTATTAAGTAATTTAATTAAAGAAAACATAGAAGCATTTCAACAAACTCACGACCAGTGGCGGAGGCAGCATGTAATGAGGGGGGTCATCCGACCCCCCTCGGCGAAAAATATTACTATTTATATATGGTTAAAATTATTTTTTAGATATGTATAATAGATGTCGAACCCCCTTCCACTAGTTCGTGTGTTTACTTTTCAGATTTTGAACCCCCTTGTTAAATTTTCTGGCTCCGCCACTGCTCACGACATACAATACATAGAGTATATATTAGAAAACATAAAAGAAATTATAAGATTAATACCCCTAGAAAAGATGTATTATGAAAAAATTAATTCATAATATATTTATGAATCGGGACCCCCCCCCCCCAAGTTGGTATCAGAGCTAAGTAATAAAAAAGGAGTATAGAAATGGATAATAAAGAGAATCATAGATACGAATTAATAAGAACAGTAATAACAAAACGACAAGAGTTAAAACATAAGCAAGAAAGACTACAATACAACATATATGCAGGAGTATGTCAAAAGTCTTTACTAGCACAAAGAAAAGTAATATTTAAATTACAATTAGATATACAAAAAATAGAGTATAAATTAAAACATAATTTAAAATGAATAAGGAAGAATTTGCTATAGAAGAAAAAACCTATGAAAATCCGGAAGGATTAAAAATAAAAATAATATTTTCAAACTTAGGAAGAAGGTATAAAAAAATAGGTGAAAATCTATATCTAATGATAGAAAAAGACACAGTAAGATTAGAAGATAGTCTAACTGCAATGGTACAAATAACTAGAGAAAATGAAGAAATAGATAGGAAAAAAGAAATAGATACAATAAAACAACAAGCAAAATTAGAAATACAACAGATTGAAAAAGTAAAAAATGATAAAATAATTGCCTTAGAAAAAGAATTAACTATGCTTAAAGAATTATATGCGGCTAAACAAAAAGAAAAAGAAATAGAAACAAACTTAAAAATGGAGATAGAAAAATTTAAGGAACAACTAACTAAAGAAACCCTAGATATAGGAATTGATAATGTTGATATTGATGAAAACTGCTCAGAACAAGGCTCAGATATAAGTGAAACATATACAGAAATAATAGAAAAAATAGAAGAAACCGAAACAATCAATAAGATAGAAATAAATACGGAAGAAGTTAAAAATGAAGAAAGTACGAGTACACCAGAAGTAAAAAATCCAAAAACACTAAGACCTAATTATTATACAATTAGTTATGAAGATTCTGACAGATATGATAGTTTATGGAATAAGAGACTAAACAAAAAATGGACACCATCAACAACATCCCGCAATAACGGATTTTTAGATCTAGATTGTGTAACGGATATAAATAAAACAATATAATTATGAGTAGAATATCTATCAAAACAACTAATAGATAATAAAATTGGAATGTCAGAGGTACCAGGATATAGAGAAAGAACACTTTTAGGAACGGTAAAATTATGGTTACAAAATTTAGCACAAGAAAGCATAAAAACATTAAGAAATAATAAGAAAATAGACGGAGATAGTGCGACTACACCAATCGATATATTAAATAAATATGAAATAGCAATAAAAAATGAATTCAGTAGTACAACTACAGAAGTAGAAGAACAAAATAAAGAAAAACAGTTACATAGGAATTTAATGCTAAAATTAGCTATATGTAATATGTGCTACATAGACGAATATACATGTGTATTTAGAGAATATTATTATAAAGGAACATATAATGCAGAAGAATCAAAAGAAATAAGAAAATTATATTTTACAAAATTACTAGAACCATTTAGTTCTAAAATAATAAAAGATTGGAACGAAGCAGGATTACAAGATACACTTGGAGCAAGAATGAGATATCTACAAAAATGGTATTCAGCAATATGTGAAAAATATAGAGAAGACATAAAAATGGAAAAAACAATAATTAAAAACCTAGCATGTTGTAAAGATAAGATAGCACCTCAATTCGGATGCAATGATAATTATTATAAAAAGAAATATAGAAAACCAGGGAAATATAAAAAATATAAATCCCAATACAGGTATAAAAGACCAAGAAGAAGGTATTACATAAAAAATACTAAAGCAAAAAGACCTTTTAGACCAAAGAAAAAAATAACAGAATGTACATGTTATAATTGTGGAAACTAGTGGAAAACTAGGACACTTTGCTAAAGATTGTAAATTACCCAAAAATCTAAAGAAAAAACAAATATCTGAAATAATAATTAATGATGAAACATATACACAAATAGATTATATAGATTACGAACCAGATAGTGATGATAGTATATATGAATTTGAATCGTTTGAGAACGAAATATCTGAAAATGAAATAGAAGAAAATAATGACTGAAAAAGACGTACAAATGATAAATAAAGAAGAATATACAAATGAAGAATCTACGGAATAGAAGGTAATATTTGATACCAATATATTTGAACAAATAAAAGGAAAAGAATTAGATCTCAGTGTAGAAAAAATATTTAAGATACCATTAATAAGAAATATATTTAAAAGACAAAAAGAGGAATACTATGTAGTGAGCCAAAAAGAACACATAATAGATTGTAAATATACCAAAGGAAAAGCAAGAATACCTATAATAAATAAAAGGATAATAAATAAAGAAATACAAGAAATTAAAGCTAAAGAACCAATAAAATACTTGCACTTAGGCGGAATAGAAATATTAATAAAAGCTTGTTTTAGAGAAGGAATAGATACACCAATAGAAATATATTTGGCAGATGACAGAATAGTAGAACCAATAGAAAGAAGTATAATAAGCGCAGTAAAAGGAAATTTAATCTACCAAAAATTTAAGTTTATAATAAGTGCTAATTATTCAGTAGCAATAAATGATAGAAATATAGATAAATCATTAGTATTGTATTGGAAAATGTCAGGAATAGAGTTAGCCCCAAGAAGTAAAATATTTACAGCCCGCTGTAAAAATCTAAATGTATTAACAACAAAACATAAGATAACAACAAAAAATAAGATAAATAAAATAAAAATAGAGAATCCTTTTGAACAAATTGTTACAGTAATAGATAATAATGATTATAGTTACAAAGAAATAGACATAGAAGAGGATCTAGAAATAGTGAGTGATAGGATAAGTACATCAAAAAGAATAAAAAACATAGATAAAAATATTGATACGTCCCAACCCTTAAGAAAATTAGTAGAATACCAAAGAATAAAAGAAATTGAACCATATCACTACTATATAACTGAAATAATAGAACAAAGAAAACATATCATCATAATAAATACCGGACAAGAAGAAAATTATATACCTAGAGAATTAGTGTCGGAAGAAGAAATAACCTCTAAAGAACAAGTATGCCCAGAATTACCAAAAGAATTGTTACATATAGAAGAAACAACTCAAAAAGAAATAATCATAGGAGGTATAATAATATTAATAGACTTTAAAATTTACCAAGAAGATAATATAGTATTAGGAATAAAATGGTTAGAAGAAATGAAACCATATAATTTAGAAAATACACAATTAACAATAACTTATAAAAATAAAAAGATCATAGTAAAAAGAGCATTATGAAAATTTATATACTTGCAAAAATAATAGTAGAAAATTACTACAACAGATATTATACTCCAATGATAGATACAGGAGCAGAAGCAAACATGTGTAAACATAATTGTCTACCAGATGAAAAATGGGAAAAACTAAAAACACCTATAGTAGTCACAGGATTTAATAATGAAGGAAGTATGAAAACATATAAAGCAAAAAATATAAAGTTACAAATATGGGATAAAATCTTAACTATAGAAGATATATATAGTTATGAATTTATAAATAAAGATATGCTTTTAGGAATGCCATTTCTAGAAAAACTATATCCCCATGTAATAACAAAAACACATTGGTGATTTACCACACCATGTAAGCAAAAGATAGGAGCAAAAAGAGTAAGTAATAAAAACAGAAAACCTACACCATGGATTAAAGGAAGTGAAAAAATCACTCAAAAATTAGAAAATGTTAAAGAAAATATCCACAATATAGAATTAATAATATTTTCAATAGACAAATTAAAATTAATTCAAGAAAAATTAGACATGTTATATAGTGAAGATCCCTTAAAAGGATGGAAAAACCATAAAACAAAAGTAAAAATTGAACTAATTGATGAAAATAGTATAATAACCCAGAAACCATTGAAATATAATTTTGAGGATTTAAAAGAATTTAAAATGCATATAAAAGAATTATTAGAAAACAAATATATACAAGAAAGCAATAGCAAACATACGAGTCCAGCATTCATAGTAAATAAACATAGCGAACAAAAAAGAGGTAAAAGTCGTATGGTTATTGACTATAGAAATTTAAATGCAAAGACAAAAACATATAATTACCCCATACCTAACAAAGTATTAAAAGTAAGACAAATACAAGGATATAATATTTTAGTAAATTTGATTGTAAATCAGGATTTATCATCTAAAGTTAGAAGAAGAATCTAAAAAATTAACAGCTTTTACAGTACCACAAGGATTTTATGAATGGAACGTACTACCTTTTGGATATAAAAATGCACCAGGAGATACCAACATTTATGGATAATTATTTAACCAACTAGAAAATTGTATAGTATACATAGATGATATATTTTTATATTCACGAACAGAAGAAGATCATATACGATTGTTAGAAAAATTTATACATATTATAACATACTCAGGAATAAGTTTAAGTAAGAAAAAGGCAGAAATAATGAAAAATCAAATAGAATTTTTAGGAATACAAATAGATAAAAATGGTATAAAAATGCAAAACCATATAGTACAAAAAATAATAAATTCTGACGAACAAATAGATACGAAAAAGAAATTACAATCATTTTTAGGATTAGTAAACTAGGTAAGAGAATATATACCTAATTTAGCAGAAAATCTAAAACCTTTGCACAAAAAATTGAAGAAAGATGTAGAATATTATTTTGATAAAAAAGATCAAGAACAAATACAAAAAATAAAATCATTATGTAAGAAGTTACCTAAATTATATTTTCCAGATGAAAATAAAAAATTTACATACATAGTAGAATCAGATGCAAGCGAAATAAGTTATGGAGGAGTACTAAAATATAAATACGATAAAGAAAAAATAGAACATCATTGTAGATATTACTCAGGGACATTTACAAATCCCGAAATAAAATGGGAAATAAATAGAAAAGAATTATATGCACTATATAAATGCTTATTAGCTTTTGAACCATATATAGTATATAATAAGTTCATTGTAAGAACAGATAATACGCAGGTGAAATGGTGGATTACAAGGAAGATACAAGATTCAGTAACAACAAAAGAAATACGAAGACTAGTATTAAATATACAGAATTTTACATTTATAATAGAAGTAATAAGTACTAACAAAAATGTCATTGCAGACTACATATCAAGACAAAGCTACACAGACGGACCTAGACAAAGATGAAAAAATATTCAATGCTATAGCAATGCTTTGTACAAAGATAGATAATATGGACAAAGAGATACAAAAATGAAAGGTCAGCAGCATGACGGTAAATATGCGGAGCTAAGTCGATCGGAAGACTTAAAAATCCAGAGCTAGAAGGTGACGCTGGGAAACACCGAAAAACCCAAGCTAACAATTTATTACATGCAGCTACAGGAAGCACATCATCTACAAAAGAGGAAAAAAGATATGTCAATACAAATATG